>NC_056725.1:635549359-635666859 GCF_019279795.1 Protopterus annectens
GTAGTCAGGTAGTCCTTCTGCATGGCACACCTCATTATAAAAGGGTTCTCTTCCAGGAAAAAAGAAGTCATTGTTCCCCTCTACTCGTCACTCATTAGACCCATTATAGAGTACAACGCTCCTTTTGGAATGTACCTCACAAGATATATGCAGTAGCTGGAAAGGCCACAGAAGTACCTCACAAAGAGGATTACTGGCCTCAAACAAATGCCCTACACTGACCGCCTCAAAAAACTCCAGCTTTACTCCATAGCATATCGCCTACTCCAAGGTTATCTCTGCCTAACATATAAAGCTATATCAAACCCAGAGCTGTTGGACATGCTACACCTAAAGAAATCCCAGTCCCTCCGTGCTACATGCTCTAGGAACCTAAACCTTGTCACCACAATAAACAGGAGACGCTGGAGGGATAGATTCCTGTCCCAGAGACTTCCTATACTCTGGAACAAGCTACCCATCTATGTCAAACAAAGTTCTTCATTAGCACTCTTCAAGAAAAATCTTGATGAGTGGATGGGAAATAGGAAATACACCACAGGGATCACTTCTGTGTCTCTGCTCGACAGTGGCACAGGAAAATAACTTTCTTGGGTGGTGTAAGCTATGGGCCAATAGCCTAGTACCTACCTATGACCCTATATATATATATATATATATATATATATATATATATATATATATATATATATATATATATATATATATATATATAAAAACAGAGAACATAACAAAGGCATATATGAACACAGGCACCATTAATGGGGGTGAGGGGGCTCAAGCATAATTATATATGTAAACCCCTATATATATATATATAAATATATATATATATATATATATATATATATATATATATATACATACATATGAACATATTTATCTATCTATATACAATTGCTGTTATATGATTATTTGTGAGTCATACATATATATACATATAGCTGTCTATCTGACTACATTTACAGATATATATTTGTCCATATGTCCATGCATGTTTGGCTCATAATTTCAGACTGTACCTCATTCTCTTGGCAATTGACATGGATGATCTCAGAATTGAAGTCAGTAACTAATGACGACACCTTTGTGTTTCAGACTTCAACTCCTTCAAAATATGTGTTTTAATACATATAACTGTTTAACTAGCAATATTTTAAGTGTATGAGAACAATATTTGACATATATCTCTATTTGTACCCACATTTTGGCACACTTTGTCCAGAATTCTTGCATTAAGAGGTTGTGTGGTATGATAGTACTACATTTCCTGTACTGTTGAATTATTGTGCTGGATGATATGTTTGTGATAACATCATATTTATGTATATCTGTCATGGCTTAGTGGCAAATCAATTTGTCTATGGTTTGCAGGGTCCTGGGTTGGAGCCTTGCAGAGGCTGTTTATTTTGTTGCTGGGCAGAACACGGGCCTTTGAATACAGAGTGATTAAGGCGCTTTAAAGCAGTTGTAAGTGGGTTTGCGTGGAGCTAAGCACTGCTAACTTCCAGTTACAATTTCTTATACTCAGCTTCTAAATTGCTTAACCTGTGTAGGCAGCGCTTACCCCTGTGCAAACAGGCCTAAACCCACTTACTGCTGCTTAAAAGTGCTTACTCCCACTTACCCCATGCTAATTTCTTTAAAAGAAAAGAAAAAAGGGTTGATAGGAAAGTGATGAAAAAGGGGCACAAAGAGGGAAAAACAGTAGGGAAAATAGCTAGAGATGTGCAGAAAGGGTGTAGGGAAGCTGCCCATTTCTTCTACAGCAACAGCTGTACATATACACTGAATTTTGAGGTAGATTTGGACACTCAATCCCCTGGGAGAGGGGTGAGGACAAAAAAAATCTGTTGTGATGCCAATTTGACCAGATTACACGTGTCCAGTGGACACATGTGCGAAATGGACAGCTATGTATGGGGCAAGATTTTTTTGTGGGAACAGACTGCCTTTTTTTTCAGGTGGGAGTGGGATGTTGGGGAGGGGTAGTAGGTATATTTGGGGAGGTAGGTTGGGTAAGTTAATAGACAAGACACACAAGTCACATACAGGGGCAGTATATGACACATGTGGGGGTAAACACCTTGATGGGGAGGGGTGCTGGAATATCAGAAGCCCACAAGCCCCCTAGTGGTAACAGTGAGACTGAGGTCCCCACCCATGGGCAGTCACCACTGCACCTTCACAGCCCCAAAGGTGACTGTGCTGGGGGCTGAGGCGCAGAGCCAGGCTGTCTCTCTAATCATGACACATGGCCTTCAAGCTGGTGTAGAATATCACCGACCTGGTCGCTGATCACTCTACACACCATGACCCGGACCTGGCGATGGGTGACAGGTGCTTGTCCGCGCCCACTCCCAGGGGGTTGAGCCCCATCCCCTGAGGCGGTTCCAGCTGAAGGTGGTGCAGGACCACTGGACAGGGAGGTGCAGGGTTGGGCACCAGACATGCTGGTGCCCTTTGCCTCGGCCAGCTGAGGTGGAACAGGTGGGTCCGCTCGGACCGGCCTTCCCAAGTGTGCTATAGTGTTTAGATTTCAACATCATATATGGGTTAGTAACAGTCAACACATTCCAGGGTTAGTTATAACAGCATGCACAGATATTCCCATTAAGACAGACACCAGATATGGAACAGTTGCATAGCAAACAGAACATATGCATATATGGGACTACAGTGGTAATAAGAACAGCATGCAGGTACGTTGACGGCACCATGCCAACAATGTTTGAATAATTCAATATGGCACATGCATGGGAACCATTAGAATATTTATCAAATGATTGGCCATTATAAGAGTTAGTACTTACCAGCTGGGGTGGGTATGTTGATTATTGTTGGAGATAAGGTAGGGGGAGAGAAAGATGTCATTTAACAAGTAGTATATTCCTGTATGCCACATTACTTTCCTAGTCAGTGCTGTTATCTGTACCTTACAAGTCTTACTACACTACCCTATAGACCTATATTGGACACTGATATGGCTGTCAACATCATTACACATGAACCAGTTTTACCTGCAGTATACGCCTCTTACCTGGTATACCTGTGGAGGGAATGTTTGTTAACACTGACTAACTGTTTGTACACATACGTCTGGATTCTGGGTTGATGTTTTGCACTATGCTATCCAACTCTTTCTGCACACACTCTGGCCATGTGTTGACCACATGCTGGTATGCCTGGACATATCTAGACTATTGTCCTCTTCCACTTTTAGTGACCTGACACACACATATACATGCTTTCCTACACAGTTATGTTATGTAGCACAGTATGGGTGACAGTGACCAGTGATACTTTATTATTCAGAGAAACTGCAGCACTCACAATCCCCTATAATACCAGAGTGGATGGTACCAGTACAGGTTATACTGGTCTGTATTTCACAGCACAGTGTTCATATCCAACATACCTGTGGGAGCAATGTTTGTTAGCACTACCTGACTGTTGCCACACAAGGTTCCAGATTACACGTTAGTATTATGCACATAAATCTCACTCTGTTACTGTACACACTCTGACCACAGTTTAACAGGTTGGGGTGTAAATGGGACATGCATGGCTTCTTAGTCACATAAGGTATTGGGGAGTTGCTAGTGTGCCAGGTTTGTTGTCATAGATGTGTGTCAATCAGTTGTATTTCCTGTTTGCTGCCTATATGTCTGGGATCATCCCACTGATTTCCCAGGGGCACAGGTTGATAGGCATTAGATATGGACCACTTTAATAGACAGTCTGGACATATCTGTACAGTTGTGGTGGCACAGTAAACTAAACCTTAAAAAGGGCACAGTATACTCAAATCAAGGGGTGGCATAAGCCATACAGAATCGGGCTAGGCTTATAATTGCCTCAGGGCAGATAGCCTAGTATGAACCTATGAACCTAATTCTGTATGCAGACTACTACCACTGGCAGGAGTCAAACCATGGTTGTGTGTGGTAATAAAACAACAGTTCACATCTCAGTTGCGTGTGCTATTTGGGTTTTGTTGTCTGCATTTCCCCTGTTTACTGTCTAAGTGTCTCTCAGTTGTACTAAATGGCCTCTGGGGATTGCACCTGTCATATACAGGCATTCCTACACATTCACATTATGGTGCATGGTGTGGTAACAGTGCTTAATACTACAGTACTATTACATGATTGCAAATCTACATTACCATATGATACCAGAATATACACGTACAGTCCAGCAGTTAGACCTGTTTTGTCAGGGTATTACACTTTTATTGCCATACTAACAATATGAGACTCTTCCTGCCATATTCTCTAGTGTATGCAGTACTTGCCTTGAACAATACAGGTTTTATACTAGCAATTACTTTACTACTACTTTTATTTTTAATTCCTATGACAGTAAAAGTATTAGTATTACTGACCTGTCTCGCATCGCAACTGCACCAGGCAGCAGATGTGGGCCTCTTGGTTCACGGCCCACTCCATTGCAGCTGTGGGGGACATAAGAGGAACATTTAGCCATATCTATCCATGATATACCTGAGCTGGCAATTATTAAACAGGTAGTGGACTGATACTTACACATGGCTGGGACATCCCCTGATGCTCTAGCCTCTTGGAACCACTCCTCCAAGAGGTCCCCCTTCTGCCACTTCAGGTCGGCATAGTGGTGCCTGACCTGCTCACCAATCTGGGGTATGCCAGTGACACTGGTGAGGTCACGGGTGAGATGGTCCCAGGCCTCCGTCATATTGGGAGCCCTGTTACTGGCCCTGCAGCAGTCTCTGTGCATGGTCTTTAACTAGGAGTCCAGCCATGACCTTGGACTCCTAGTTGCACCAGCGCTGCACCTGGAAGCACACTCCTTCTCCTCTTACTGCCATAGTACCTGCAAGGGGAAGCTACAACCAGTTATGAGCTGTATTACCGCCTCTTGGGTTTAAGTAGGGCTGATTTCCCGCACTTTTCTGTGATTGGCTGGGTTTGAAAAGGCTAAGCTATGGGCAAACCTGCTTACCTAAGGTTGAAATTGTTTAAAGGGGTATACCACTGGGCACAAAGAGTTAGCTGGTGTACACATTGCTCACACCTTCTAAGCTGGCCTGTGCAATGCTTGGTGTTGCCTACAGTAGACATTCATTATAATGCCTTTTTGGCATTGTGTTATTATTCATTACACCATATATGTATGTTTATTATCCCTGATTGATGTGTATGTACACTCTGTAGGGTCCTTGTGTTTTATTGGGGACTTCACCACTCTATTACAAGTGCACCTCACTTCTGGGCTTACTGCTGTACTCTAGTTCACATATTTATGTTATGTAGTTGGTTATGGCACATATGACTGTATACTGATGCCTTTCACAGGTTCAGTTTGGTTATACTATGGTGAGGACATGTTTACTAATACCTCATTCTTCTGTATTTCTGTGATGGCTCGGTGGATAGCTACTGGGACTATGGCGTATAGGGTTCGAGACCTGCATGGCTGTTTATTTTGTTGCTGGGCAGAACAAGGCCCGTTAGTTACAGAGTGATTAAGGCACTTTAAAGCAGTTGTAAGCTGGTTTGCATGGGTTTGTGCAGTGGTAAGCACTGCTTATTTCAGGTTATAGTTTCTTACACTCAGTTAGCTTTTACATTGCTTAATCTGTGTAGGCAGTGCTTACCCCCACGCAAATGCACTTAAATACACTTACTAGTGTTTACATATGCTTACTACTGCTTATCTGTGCTTACACCTGCTTGCTACTGCCTTATTCATTATGACACTGACTCTTCACATGTGCATTTCCTGCAGTACACCAGTTGATGAATATATGTTATTTAGTGGGTTTTGCAATAAAAATATTGGTTATACCATGCTTTGCCATGTAAAATAGACTGTGGTACAGTGGGACTCGAACCGGGAATGCCTGCTTATTAGGCAAAGGCTCTGCCCACTACACTATTGCTGTGCTGCTTCCTTTGCATATATCATCCTTGTTATCCTCTTTAGCCTTTTAAGCTGCTTTAACTGTAGCTAAGCAATGGGCACACCTTATGGTTAGCTGTACTCGGATTTAAAAAAAAAAGATAAAGGGGTTTCTTCATTTGATTTTTATGTACTGTTGCTGTTGTACACATGGGGGACTGTTAGTGGGGATATGCGGACACCTATGAGCGGTCTTGCTCATTTATTTCCACTTTCTGCTGTTCTACATTGCAGGGGCATGTTTATTCTGTGAGCTCTGCTCTCAGACATGCCCCCTGCACTCTTACACGCTCTGTGTAAGCCTAGGAGCTCGGGCAACGTGCCTTATTAATATGCATGATGCACTGCTGTCCTGCTGCTAAACGGGCACTTCCGTGCAGAACTAACTTTGCCCTGCATGGAAGATTAGTGAATCCAGGGGATTGTGTTGTTGTGTCTTCTTCATGCATTTAAAAATAAAAGACTTAAAATACATTTCACTTCAGTATGCATTTACTCTGCTCTGCTGACTACACAAACAGCATTTAAACTCTAAGTATTTGGTTACTGACTTACTACCAGAACAGATATATGAAGGTGAGCAGTGTTACTTGTTTTTAAGGAAGATTTCTCAGAATGTTTAGTGTTAATAGTGATTCTCACTTCTACCACATTCATTGTTTTTAGTCTGTATACTACCTTGCAACAAGAATTAAAGTGAAAAAATATGATTACCAGGAAAGCCTTAAACACAAGCATAGAAACAGTATAACTAATGCATTATATATAATCTCTTTGTAGGTCAGTTATGGATGTCAAGATTTGAGCTTAAGTGACCATTATCAGTTTCCATCATTCCTGAGAACTATTCCCAGCAGTGTGGATGTTTTAGATGGGGCTGTACACCTGCTACAACATTTCCAGTGGACATGGGTTGGAATTCTGGTGTCACCTGACTATGCCTCTCAAGAGTCCAGCTTAATCTTAAAAAACAAGTTAATAAATGCTGGTATCTGCATTGAACTGTATGAAATTATTCCAGTTAATACTGATTTGCAATACCTAATTAGGATAATCAAAATGGCATCTTCTAAAATATTAATTACTTCTTTATCATATGGGCTAGGATCTCTTTTGTATAAGCTGGCCAGTCAAAACATAACTGATAAAACATGGATAGGACTGGATCCATGGCCACAGTCCTCAACTTTTCTTGATACAAGATTACATGCTCTGATATGTGGTGCACTCTGGTTTATTGCCACAAGTGAAGATATACCTGGTTTTATGAATTTTCAATACAGCCTTCATCCATTGAATGATCTTCATGACGTGTTCAGTTTAATGTTTTGGGAAACTATTTTTAAATGCAGAATAAGCAACCTTAATGCATCGAAAGAAACACAAAAGAATGAATTGCCTGTTTGTTCAGGAAATGAGAATTTAAGAAATGCCATAAATGTTTTTGACTTCTTCAATGACAACCCAGGAGTGTTTTCTTACTTAACATATATTGCAGTGTATGCTATTGCATATGGATTAAAGGATATGCAGACATGTGTTCCTGGTGAAGGTCCCTTTTCCAATGGATCCTGTGCAGCTTTTCCACATTTTCATCCATGGCAGGTTAATTACATTCTGTATAATGCTGTGCCTTTCATTAGTTTTACTCCTAGTACATGGGTCTATATCAAAATCCGGAAGAGGTACAACGCTGAATGTGATAACATCAAACCCAAAATATCGAATGGTGAAAATAGTGAAGCCCCGGAATATCAAAATCTTACCTAGGGCAAGATTTTGGTGGGCCATTACATGGCTTCGCTATTTCCTCCACTGTGGTGTGAGAGTTACAGACCTTAGGGTTAGGGTGTAGGTTAAGGTAAGTGGATAGTTAGTAATGTATGTATGGTGTATCGTAGGGTTGTGTTTTGTAACCTGTATGTGTGTGTATTAATTAGTTTGTTTGTGTATAGATTTGTAGGGTATGTGTGCGATAGTTACGGACCTTAGTGTTAGGGTGCGGGTTAAGGTAAGTGGATAGTTAGTAATGTATGTGTGGTTTAGTGTGGGGTTGGGTTTTGTTAAATGTATGTGTGTGGTTTATTTATTTTGGTGTGCTTGTGTTGGGTGTATGTTTCTCGGAACAGCAAATTTTTTTCCCAGGGAAAAAATTAGCTATTCTGAGCATTTGATGTTTTCAATATTCAAAATTCCAAGTTCGAACATATGCTGTTCGACATTTTGGAATTTCGAATATATGATATACCCAGAACGAAAAAAGAAGTAAAAACCAACTAATAACTCCACGAAATGGCTTGATGCACAAGGAAAAGCACAGTACCAGGAAGATTTGTCCTACAGCTTTATTACGTGATCCACTCCACAAGCACAAGGCTGTGCTAAGTACTGCAACAAAACACAATACACACAAGGTTGAGCGCTTTCATCTGCAAAGCAGATTTCATCAGAACCAAGAAGCTCCCAAAAAGAGTTCTTAAATATCCAATTAGGCGCCAAAATTAGTGAATTAAATAATTGAATAATTGAATTCACTCAAGTTTGTACATCCTTGCAGGGTTTGTGCCAAAAAGCATGCATAAATACATACATAGAATATTTAATTGTAGTTAAAACATAGCAAAATTAGTTGCTATATAGCATATTTGAATAATGATAAACTAAAACTTGTGATAATGTGATACAACTAATGTTTTAATGTATGAAAATGTATATATCTAGTATTTCTACTATATAGAAATGATGAAAATGATGTATAAAAATGTATAAATATTTGAAAAGGAAAATATTAATTGTATATTACTTAATACATATATAAATGATATTGTATATAAGGTATCAATGGATATCTATAAATATATGAATATATGAATATATCCTGGTTTCTAATGTCTAATAAATATAACATTTGAAATATAAAATATAAAAATACATAATTGTATATTTGATGTACTGAAAAATGCTCACAAAACTATAATGCCTGGAATGATGGCATACAACCACCCTACAAAAATGATCTATGCATAGGTCGATAAAAAATCAAATGGTGACAAAACAGTGGTGCAATTAATAAGTCAAGTGAAAAATCATAGTGAATATATACACAAAATCTTCCTAATCTACAAGACTTGTCAATTTTTAAATGAAGAATTAATGCATAATAATTTATACATTTCTACATATAAAATAGTTGATATTTGAACAATAATTAATAAAAAATTAATAAAAAAAATTTTTATTATTTTATTATTTTTTTATTAATTTTTTATTAATTATTGTTCAAATATCAACTATTTTATATGTAGAAATGTATAAATTATTATGCATTAATTCTTCATTTAAAAATTGACAAGTCTTGTAGATTAGGAAGATTTTGTGTATATATTCACTATGATTTTTTACTTGACTTATTAATTGCACCACTGTTTTGTCACCATTTGATTTTTTATCGACCTATGCATAGATCATTTTTGTAGGGTGGTTGTATGCCATCATTCCAGGCATTATAGTTTTGTGAGCATTTTTCAGTACATCAAATATACAATTATGTATTTTTATATTTTATATTTCAAATGTTATATTTATTAGACATTAGAAACCAGGATATATTCATATATTCATATATTTATAGATATCCATTGATACCTTATATACAATATCATTTATATATGTATTAAGTAATATACAATTAATATTTTCCTTTTCAAATATTTATACATTTTTATACATCATTTTCATCATTTTTATATAGTAGAAATACTAGATATATACATTTTCATACATTAAAACATTAGTTGTATCACATTATCACAAGTTTTAGTTTATCATTATTCAAATATGCTATATAGCAACTAATTTTGCTATGTTTTAACTACAATTAAATATTCTATGTATGTATTTATGCATGCTTTTTGGCACAAACCCTGCAAGGATGTACAAACTTGAGTGAATTCAATTATTCAATTATTTAATTCACTAATTTTGGCGCCTAATTGGATATTTAAGAACTCTTTTTGGGAGCTTCTTGATTCTGATGAAATCTGCTTCGCAGATGAAAGCGCTCAACCTTGTGTGTATTGTGTTTTGTTGCAGTACTTAGCACAGCCTTGTGCTTGTGGAGTGGATCACGTAATAAAGCTGTTGGACAAATCTTCCTGGTACTGTGCTTTTCCTTGTGCATCAAGCCATTTCGTGGAGTTATTAGAATATATGATATAGACCCTAGTGCATTATATAGATAACATATTAGTGCACTGTATTTATAGATAATATATTAGTGCATTGTATTTATAGATAACATATTAGTGCATTGTATTTATAGATAATATATTAGTGCATTGTATTTCTAGATAACATATTAGTGCATTGTATTTATAGATAATATATTAGTGCATTGTATTTATAGATAACATATTAGTGCATTTATTTATAGATAATATATTAGTGCATTGTATTTATAGATAATATATTAGTGCATTGTATTTATAGATATAGTAGTGCATTGTATTTATAGAAACCAATATTCAATTTCTGCCATGCTGTGAGTAGGTCCGGATAGTCCTTACCCTGGCTAGGCATGTTGAAAACCCTCAGACCTCGTGGAATTATGTTGTTGTCTATACAAAACTGAAAATGCAGGCGCTGTACCTGTAAGCGCTTCAGTTTCAAAACACTTTTCTCCATTCCATCAAGCAGTTCATACAACCTCTTTGTATCTGTTGTATTACCATCGATGTCAGCACTGGTCACCAGACAGTCAGAGGTCCAAGGGGCTGTCACTGTACCAGCTAAATACTGCCGCATCCTTTTTTGCAAGTCTTCATTAACCATGTGAATATTCCGCTGGTGTTCACCTCGCTGTATATAATCCAATTTGATATCTGCCATAATGGAGGCTTTATGGAACTGCTCCGGTCGTCAGTGGTGTATAAACACAATAAATAAGTAAACTTAAAACAGCACACCACTGAATACACCAGATGAATGCTGCCTGTCACCCAGTTTAATAAGCACTTAGAGGTAAAATCAAGTTGGAGGTTGCAGGAGCAAAACAGGTCCAAAAAATGAAGAGTATCTCAAGACCAACTATGTAAAAAGAATGAGTATTTATTTAAAGATGAGCACTTTCACTGTTAACACAGCTTCTTCAGATCTAAGTTAAAATAAATAAAAACTTAAAATGGTTCTTTTATATGATCACCTCTAGTGGTCAAACAAGTAATTACAATGAAGAAAACATAAACTGATTCTTTTGTATGATCACCTCTAGTGGTCAAACAAGTAATTACAATGAGGATACATATAATGAATGAATAAAAAATTGGATATACATCATAAAATCACAAATCAAGTAGATGTTAAATGCTCAAACAATGCCTGTCCTGAAAATACAGAAAATCCCAGTCAACTACATTTTCAAATGAAATGACATGAAAAATATATATAACCTACATAAGAAATATCATGAATAAAAGTGAGTGTTGAAGGGGGGGGGGGAGAAAAAAGCTAAATTCTCTAGTGGTCAAATAAGTGATTACAATAAAAAGATCATAAACTGGTTCTATTGTATGATCACCTCTAGTGGTCAAACAAGTAAATACAATAAGAATGCATGTAATGAATAACCAGTTGAATATACAAAATATATGTCCTGAAGTCACAAATCAAATAAATATTAAATGCTCAAACAATACCTATCCTAAGGATACAAAAAATCCTAGTCAACTACATTTCAAATGGAATGACATGAAAAATAGCGAACCTATGTGAGAAATGTCATAAATGAAAGTGAGTATTGAAGGGGGGTAAAAGAAAAATGAGGTAAAATACTAGTACAGATGTCACTGGAGAAAGCAGATACAATCTATTTAATATTCCTACGTGTTCTTAGTCTCGGTTTTATATTAGTGCATTGTATTTATAGATAATATATTCGTGCATTGTATTTATAGATAACATATTAGTGCACTGTATTTATAGATAACATATTAGTGCATTGCATTTATTGATAACATAGTGCACTGTATTTATAGATAATATATTAGTGCATTGTATTTATAGATAACATATTAGGGCATTGTATTTATAGATAATATATTAGTGCATTGTATTTATAGATATAGTATGGCATTGTATTTATAGATAACATATTAGTGCACTGTATTTATAGATAACATATTAGTGCATTGTATTTATAGATAATATATTAGTGCACTGTATTTATAGATAACATATTAGTGAATTGTATTTATAGATAATATATTAGTGCATTGTATTTATAGATACCATATTAGTGGATTGTATTTATAGATAACATATTAGTGGATTGTATTTATAGATAACATATTAGTGCACTGTATTTATAGATAAAATATTAGTGCATTGTATTTATAGATAATATATTAGTGCACTATATTTATAGATAGCATATTAGTGCATTGTATTTATAGATAACATATTAGTGCACTGTATTTATAGATATATTAGTGTATTGTATTTATAGATAATATATTTGTGCACTGTATTTATAGATAACATATTAGTGCATTGTATTTATAGATAACATATTAGTGCACTGTATTTATAGATAACATATTAGTGCACTGTATTTATAGATAATATAATAGTCATTGTATTTACAGATAATATATTAGTGCATTGTATTTATAGATATATTAGTGCACTGTATTTATAGATAACATATTAGTGCACTGTATTCATATATAACATATTAGTGCATTGTATTTATAGATAATATATTAGTGCATTGAATTTATAGATAACATATTAGTGCACTGTATTTATAGATAACATATTAGTGCATTGTATTTATAGATAATATATTAGTGCATTGTATTTATAGATAACATAGTGCACTGTATTTATAGATAACATATTAGTGCATTGTATTTATAGATAACATATTAGTGCACTGCATTTATAGATAACATATTAGTGCACTGTATTTATAGATAACATATTAGTGTTTTGTATTTATAGATAATATATTAGTGCATTGTATTTATAAATAACATATTAGTGCATTGTATTTATAGATAATATATTAGTGCTTTGTATTTATAGATAACATTAGTGCATTGTATTTATAGATAACATATTAGTGCATTGTATTTATAGATAATATATTAGTGCACTGTATTTTTAGATAATATATTAGTGCACTGTATTTATAGATACTATATTAGTGCACTGTATTTATAGATAACATATTAGTGCATTGTATTTATAGATAACATATTAGTCATTGTATTTATAGATAATATATTAGTGCATTGTATTTATAGATAATATATTAGTGCATTGTATTTATAGATAACATATTAGTCATTGTATTTATAGATAATATATTAGTGCATTGTATTTATAGATAATATATTAGTCATTGTATTTATAGATAATATATTAGTGCATTGTATTTATAGATAATATATTAGTGCATTGTATTTATAGATAACATATTAGTCATTGTATTTATAGATAATATATTAGTGCATTGTATTTATAGATAATATATTAGTGCATTGTATTTATAGATAACATATTAGTGCACTGTATTTATAGATAACATATTAGTGCATTGTATTTATAGATAACATATTAGTGCATTGTATTTATAGATAACATATTAGTACATTGTATTTATAGATAATATATTAGTGCATTGTATTTATAGATAACATGTTAGTGCATTGTATTTATAGATAACATATCAGTGCACTGTATTTATAGATAACATATTAGTGCATTGTATTTATAGATAACATATTAGTGCATTTATTTATAGATAATATATTAGTGCACTGTATTTATAGATAACATATTAGTGCATTGAATTTATAGATAACATATTAGTGCATTTATTTATAGATAACATATTAGTGCATTGTATTTTTAGATAACATATTAGTGCATTTATTTATAGATAACATATTATTGTATTGTATTTATAGATAATATATTAGTGCATTGTATTTATAGATAATATATTAGTGCATTGTATTTATAGATAACATATTAGTCATTGTATTTATAGATAATATATTAGTGCATTGTATTTATAGATAATATATTAGTCATTGTATTTATAGATAATATATTAGTGCATTGTATTTATAGATAACATATTAGTCATTGTATTTATAGATAATATATTAGTGCATTGTATTTATAGATAACATATTAGTGCACTGTATTTATAGATAACATATTAGTGCATTGTATTTATAGATAACATATTAGTGCATTGTATTTATAGATAACATATTAGTACATTGTATTTATAGATAATATATTAGTGCATTGTATTTATAGATAACATGTTAGTGCATTGTATTTATAGATAACATATCAGTGCACTGTATTTATAGATAACATATTAGTGCATTGTATTTATAGATAACATATTAGTGCATTTATTTATAGATAATATATTAGTGCACTGTATTTATAGATAACATATTAGTGCATTGAATTTATAGATAACATATTAGTGCATTTATTTATAGATAACATATTAGTGCATTGTATTTTTAGATAACATATTAGTGCATTTATTTATAGATAACATATTATTGTATTGTATTTATAGATAACATATTAGTGCACTGTATTTATAGATAACATATTAGTGCATTGTATTTATAGATAACATATTAGTGCATTGTATTTATAGATAACATATTAGTGCACTGTATTTATAGATAACATATTAGTGCATTGTATTTATAGATAATATATTAGTGCATTGTATTTATATATAACATATTAGTGCATTGTATTTATAGATAACATATTAGTGCACTGTATTTATAGATAACATATTAGTGCACTGTATTTATAGATAACATATTAGTGCATTGTATTTATAGATAATATATTAGTGCATTGTATTTATATATAACATATTAGTGCATTGTATTTATAGATAACATATTAGTGCACTGTATTTCTCAGGGATCATTATTTTCTTTCTATGTTTTCATTCTTTCATTTTCTAAATATTGAAATCAATGATTAATTTCTTTACATGTTAATTCAATATGCAGATACTCTGGGAAATGAAAATCTTAGACATTGTTATGTTTTATGCCAAGTACTGTGAAGATAAGCATAAAATATTTTTAACATAGTATAAAATTGTTATTGACATGATTCAAAAATCACCTTGAACCATCCAATGAGAATGCTTGACTCATGAGTGTGACTAAGACAGCTGAACAAAAGATGTTGCTATAGTAACGAGTAATGGAGCAGCATGGACACATGCAGTCACTCTACAGTGATGCACGCACATCTACACTTTACAGAACTCCACTAATAGCACTTGACCGAGAGCTCCTTGACATATACATTGGCTTTGACATATGCTGTGTTGCCCTTACACTAGCTGGAATACAACACTGGCACGTGACATTAAGTTGAACTATTATACCATCACTTGAACATGTAATGTCTCCTTTAAACTGGTAGAGGATATCTAGGTTTCAGGAGACATTGCATGGCCCAGTGATGACATACCAGTAATATGCCTTATGCTGGCATCCAGCATACTGTATGCATTGTTCATCTGACACTGCTACATGTAAGTTCATCACATTCCCTCCAAGGAAATGGAGCATTATGCCTGCATTCCACAGGGAGTCAGATCTACTGATGACTCTGAGGGCAATATATTCTATCTGTATGACAATATTTGCTCCACAGACAAGGAGCTGGTATGCACGAGTAGGCAGTATTTACCAGGTGGTATGTAGTGCCGATGGCAAGATGTTCAGACATCACAAATTGTTTACCAAGGAGAGCTACAAAGGGTATATGAAAACATATATAGCAGTGAACTGTATGTTTGTCATACTGATAGAATGGTGCAGGACCAGGATGTTCAATACACTGTGACCCAGTACACACTGTAGATAGTAGCATATATGCTCCTTACCTGTGTTATGCTACTCAGCATGGCACAGTTGAGTCCAATCACACACATACAACAGGATGCCACAGAGGAAGCATATTCACTGGTATAGGTCACACATTTCACTATCCTCTTGTGAACCTGTATGGAGTATAGCATGTGAAAAATTGTTTATATGGTATTTATCACAGTTCTGCCTCACTAGAATTTCAAAGACCATTGTGTGGGAAGTAAAATGATATACAAACATGACCTACTGCTGTGTTTAAACTGAAGCAAAGTGTATACTGTGTTGTTCATATACTGTGTAAACTGCACATCAGATAAGGCATCCTCTACAACAACAACCAGGCTCCCAGTATTATATGTACAACCCACATACCACAGGTCCAAATGGAGAGATGAAACTAGCAAGAAAAAGAGAGCAGTATCACTGTGTTTATGGACCTGAATTCATCTTCGGGTCTTGGTGAGTATTTCTTGTGGAGGACTCTGTTTTTACAAAATCTTGTAAAGATAACACTAATATGTAGATAGTATCTTATATATCATGGAGAAAGCTAAGTTAAAAAAATAAAAAGGAAGACTGGGTGCACAGGTCGCAGGATAAAAATGTATCCAGACCTGGATTATTCATTGGTGTCATGACTGGAACAAAGGCAGTATGTAGTCCTTAGGACATGGACATGGAAACATTCCAATGACAGGGTTAAGTCAGACTCAGGGGGAGAGTGGTTCCTCTATGGCAGAAGGACATAGTCCACAAAAAACACAAAAACTGATAGGCCAAAAGAGAGGCATAGAGGTGGCAAAGTGGGGCGTTGAGTATAAGGAATGAATTATGCATTGTTATTATTATGCAAGAAGCCCAGAATTTCCAGAAAGAAGATATGCAGAAAGATTAAGAGAGAAACTTGAGGAAAGAAAAATACTTGCACATGAAAAAAATGTCAAAAACTTCAAATGAAAATGTATATTCCTTAATACAATAGATAAATGTTTTACAACAGATTAATGAAAAAAAAACATTATATAGCTGAAAATAATGCTGGGCCACCCGGAAAAGAAAGTGATAGTGAACGTATGAAAATATAAAGAATAAAACCCAGAGATCTTTAAAAAGTATAAAAAAGAAATATGGACATGAGAAAAAAAGGAGATTTAATGTGGTGTGATATTTATACAGATGAGAAAGGCAAATTAATGAATACAAAAAGCAGCATTAAAAATATTTAAGAGAAATACAGGCAAAGGCACCTGGATATGGAAAATTTCACATTACAGAAAATAAGATCATGAAAAGGGAATGTAGAAAACAATATAATTAAGGTAGAAGTTAAACAAACAGAAGGTGAAGTGATTGGCCAGCTGTAAAGGGTTTAGTGTGGAAACTCCAACACAGTGCAGGGTTGTAATATGACAGACTATCTGAAGAAGATATAGCACAGAACAATGTTTTGGAGCCTGCTATAGGAGACTTGTATAAAACTTCAGTTGAAGTTCCAAAATAAGGAAAGGATCAGTAAACAGTGACAAACCTGACACAGCTAATGTTGTGTTATGGGCCAATAGGTACACATATGGAGTATTATCTGATGAAGCAGGATAATATGAAGAGGATATGACACAGGGCAATATTCTGGAACCTTTCTGGGAAGACGTGCACGAAATGCAGAGTAAAAAGGATGCTCTCAGTTCAAAAGAAAGTGGTCTAAGGGAATACCAGCTTGACATACTAGAGATAGACGTATTAAGATATATGAAATAAATAGTTTTAAGAAAGTAAATAACATCCAAAATGTTATAAGACGTGTAAAACAGATGAACAGAATAATCTGGACTATTAAGAGAAACTTGTGTGATGTAACATAAATAAATAGGACATACTATTGCACAGGTAAGCTAATAACAGATAAATGATTACCACAAAAATATGCAGTAACAGAAGAAAGGAAGGAAATAAGCTGAATGCCAGCATGGAAGCAGTGGATAGATGAAAACTATAAAACAACTAAGTCATTAAGTGTCACTGTTAGAAGAATGCAGGAAAGGAAACAGATTATAAAAAAATCTTAGATAGAAAGAGGTGGTAAAAGCAACACACACTATTAAACCAGACCAGTATAATACACTAGTGCTTATAATAAAAGAAAACATACCAGCACACTCAGCACATAAAGGAAAGGTGCAAAATAAGCAATTTGTTGATTATCCAAAAAGGTTTTATAGAGAAGTGGGAAACAAAGTAACAGGAATAGAAACACCACCAAAAAAGAAGAACTACCACATTTTGGAAAAGTATTTATAAAGATCCTGTTGAAAATAAGAAAGATGCTAAATGGATAGAACAATTAAAAGGAAAAGTAAGTAGCTATAATTTAGAGGACATGAAATGGGATAAAGTAACAACCAGAGAAAAGTTCCTAACTGGAAAATTCAAAGACCAGTTCCAGTACCTAAGTTAGGTATTAATATCTTTATAGAAAGATTTGGCCCAGAGTAAGAAGGACTTAAATGTGCATCCTGAGCAGTCACCAACCTGGTTAATAACAGGAAAATGATACTCCTTAAGAGTGAACCTGCAAGCCATCCTAAGAACTATAGACCAATAACATGCCTTCCAACAATATACAAATTATATACTGGAAGTGAGGCAGACAGAGTTCATAGTCATTTAGAAAAAAATTCAACTGTGGCAATAGAAAAAAGGTAATAAAAGAGAAAGTCATCTGGAACAAAAGATCATTTGTTACTAAACAAAGCCACAACAGAGAGTAGCAAAAAGAGAAATAATCAAAGTATGGCATGGATAGATTGCAAAAATGCATTTGATGGAATCCCACATTCGTGGATAATTGAATATTTACAGATGTGTGAGATACACCCTAAACTGACCAGTTTACATTGCAGTGACTATGGAACAGTGACAAACCACTCTGCAGCTGAGCCATGACAGAGGGCAAATTATTATCCCAGAGATAAAAATACAAGGAGGGATATTCCAGGGTGATTATTTATTACTGCTGCTGTTTTGTCTTGCCCTAAACCCATTAAAGTATTTATTTAACAGATTAGACTGTGGTTACAGTTTAACTCGCAGTAGCCAATCTTCTTTAAAAAAAACATCTCATTTCCTTTTTATATTTCATCAGATGAGGATCTGAAAGAACAACTATGAATTATTAAGCCTTTTCAGATGATATAAGAATGACTTTTGGTCTTTATAAATGTGCAAAAGTAACACTTAAAACGAGAAAACTGCATTACTAAGAAAATATCAACCATATCAGCATGGATCGTGCTATCCCAAACAGAACCAAGATGCTATCCTCCAAAAAAAGGAAGCTAATCTGGTGGTGCCCTGCCATAAACAAACTCTACAACAGAAGGAAGAAATTGTTGCAAAAGAAGAGTAAAATCCCATGAGTGAAGGAGCTCCCTGGTCAGCCTCAACAAGAAGCTGAGATCCCTTATAAGATACTCCAAAGTTAGCTATGAAAACAAGATTGCCACTGATTCTAAGGACAACCACAAAGCATTCTACAGCTATGTCAAGAATCTCAATGGCAACACCCAGATCTGCTCTGAGTTACAGCACAATGGCACAAAAATTACAGAACCAACTGATACTGTCAACATCCTGGCAGATAGGTTCAGTGCTAACTTTATCCCCCTCTCACCCCCTAAAGGCCCCATATCTATACAGGAAGAATGCAGAGTCCCTGTAATCACAACTTCACAGGTACAAGCAGCACTCTCTAAAGCCAAAAACAGCATCCATGGGACCAGACAACATCCGAGATTGTGTTTTACACAAACTTCCGAACGAACTGGCTCCCCACCTAAGCACCATGTTCAGTCATAGCCTCATATCAGGCTTTGTGCCCCATGAATGGTGCACAGCAACAGTTATCCCACTCCATAAAGGGGGAGCCAGCACTGATCCTGGGAACTATTGCCCTATTAGCCTGACGAGCCTGGTCTGCAAGGCCATGGAACATATCATCATGGAATTCATAAACAGACATTGGTAACCTCCAAACTCTGGACCCCACCCAGTTCAAGTTTGTGAAAGGCAGATCTTGCCTCCTGAACCTGGTCGATTTCTTTGATGCAGTCACCAAAGCCGTAGACAAGGGTAGGGTGGTTCACACAGCCTATCTTGACCTCGCCAAAGCTTTTGACACCATCCCCAATTCTGAAATTATAGCTAAACTCACTAAACTAGGTATAAATCCCTATGTCACAAGATGGGTTGCCAATTGGTTCACTGACAGAACCCACACTGTAAAAGTTGCAGACTCCAAATCTGACTTCAAACCAGTGATAAGTGGAGTACCACAGGGTTCCATTCTGGGACCTCTCCTGTTTGGTATCTACTTCTCTGAATTACAGGCTAACACAGAAGGCCTCTGGCTAACGAAGTTTGCAGATGACTGCAAACTAGGAGCTATAGTCGAGTCCCCAAATGATGTGGACATCCTACAGAAGGGCATCACTGAGACAGATGCCTGGTGTCAGAGCCATGGCCTCAAGCTCAATGCCAAAAAGTGCATTGTTATCTCCTTTAGTAAAAACTCTGTACCCATGAACTACCACATAGGCACCAGTCTTCTTAACACCAAATGTGTGATAAGAGACCTTGGGACCCAGGTGGACAGTAGTCTCTCCTTTGATAATCACATTGCCACAGTAGTCAGAAAATCCTTCTACATGGCACACCTCATCACAAAAGGGTTCTCATCCAGGAAAAAAGAGGTAATTGTTCCCCTCTACTCAACACTCATTAGGCCCATTATAGAGTACAATGCCCCTTTTGGAATGTACCTCACAAGACATCTGTAGCAGCTGGAAAGGCCACAGAAGTACCTCACAAAGAGAATTACTGGTCTCATACAGATGCTCTACACTGATCATCTAAAAAAAACTCCAGCTTTACTCTGTAGCATATTGCCTACTCCAAGGTGATCTCTGCCTAACATATAAAGCTATGTCAAACCCAGAGCTGTTGGACATGCTACACCTAATGAAATCCCAGTCCCTCCGAGCTACACACTCTAGGGACCTAAACCTTGTCACCACAATAAACAGGACTTGCTGGAGGGATAGATTCCTATCCCAAAGACTTCCCACACTCTGAAACAAGCTACCCATCTATGTCAAGCAAAGTTCCTCATTAACACTCTTCAAGAAAAATCTTGATGAGTGGATGGGAAATAGGAAATACACCCCGGGGATCACTTCTGTGTCCCTGCTTGACAGGGGCACAGGAAATTAACTTTCTTGGGTTGGCGTAAGCCAGGGAACTTTGTTGGCTAGGCTTACTTAGACCCTTGGGCCAATAGCCTAGTACCTACCTATGAACCTATGAACCTATGGGGAAGGAATGTGACATAAAAAATAACTTGAGAAGGAGGGAGTATATAAATATTTGAGAAAGAATGAAGTGTCTTTAAGTAAAATCACTGTGATGGTAAAAAACAAATCAGACACCACATAAAAATCTAAATGAATTTAATACCAAAATGATTTAGGGCTTTTGACCTTACACAGAGGTCTTCTTCAGAATAAATACTGCACAATAAGTAAAACATATATATTAAACTTCATTAACTGGCCAACCAATAAATAATGGTACCCAATTGTCCTAATTAACCTTCTTAAATATGTCATTAGTCATAAAATCATTCATAATAAGCATGTGCTGTAAACCTACAGTTCATTAAACAATTATTGTATGAATCATAATACTAAAATAAAATTAGAATAAAATTGGAAAATAAATCTTTTACTTGCCCTTGTCATAACAGAGTTTCCTATGCAGCATCATCTTGTAATTCACAATACTATTCCAACCAGGTCTATTATAAGTGTTAAATAACAGTTGCCACTTAAACTCTCTAAAATCCAATTCCTCTTCCCTATCTCCATTGAAAACATATGGTACATGGTCTATAACAGTAAAATACAATTTCTTGTCATTTTCACATAGTAAAGCATGCTTTGCCAATGCATTGTCCAAGTTCATAGGTTCATAGGTGTGTACTAGGCTAATGACCCTGGGGCCTTTACAAGCCTAGCCCATAGGATTACCCTGGCATCGTGCCACATGACATTAGTTCTCAGTGCCTCTGTCGAGTAGAACCACTGGAGTGATCCTCGGGGTGAATTTTCTATTTCCCATCCACTCATCAAAATTTCTCTTGAAGAGGGCCAGTGAAGTGCTCTGTTAGACATGTATGGGAAATCTATTCCATAGCATGGGCAGTATCTGCGTTATGAACCTGTCCTTCCAACATGTTCTGTTGATTGTGGTAATGAGTTTTGAGATCTCTGGAGTGTGTGGTGTGGGGGGATTGGGATTTCTTTAGATGTAGCATTTCTAACAGAGCTGGGTCAGACATGGCTTTGTAAGTCAAGCAGAGATAGCCTCTAAGTAGGTGATATGAGACACAGACTAGTTGGAGTTTTTTGTCTCTGTCCATATATGATAAGTGTTTAAGGCCTAGAATCATCTTTGTGAGATACTTTTGTGGCCTCTCCTGTTGTTGCATGTGTCTAGTGAGGTACATGTCAAACGAGTCATTGTACTCAATGATTGGCCTAATGAGAGAAGAGTAGAGGGAGACAATGTATTCTTTCTTCCTGGATGCAAAACCCTTAGTAATGAGATCTGCCACATAAAAGGACTTTCTGACCACAGTGGCAATGTGGTATTCAAAAGAGAGGTTGCTGTCAACCTGTGTTCCCATATCTCTTATAATGCCTTCTGTGTTCAGTGGACTACCATCAATGTGGTAATTCATGGGAACCGAGTTTTTCCCAAAGAGGATGACAACACATTTTTTGGCATTGAGTTTAAGGCCATGGTCCTGACACCAGTCGTTGGTCTCAGTAAGGCCTTTCTGCAGGATGTCAACATCACTTGGGGAGTTAATAATAGCTCTCAATTTGCAATCGTCTGCAAACTTTGTCAGCCAGAGTCCCTTCATGTTGGCCTGGACTTCAGAGAAGTAGATACCAAACAGGAGAGGACCCAGGACCGAACCCTGTGGGACTCCACTCTTGACTGGTCAGCAGTATGACTTGGAGTCAGCTGCTTTCACACTGTGGGCTCTATCTATGAGCCAGTTTGCAACTCACCTAGTGATATAGGGGTTGATGCCTAGCTTAGTGAGTTTTCCTATGATTCCTGAGTGGGGAATAGTATTAAAGGCCTTGGCCAGATCAAGGTAGGCCGTATGAACCACCTTGTCTTCATCCACAGCTCTGGTGACTGATTCAAAGAAGTCAAACAGGTTGAGCAGGCATGATCTACCCTTCACAAAACCAAACTGTGTGGGATCCAGAATATGGAGTTTCCCTACATCCTTTTTTATTAGGTCCATGATGATGCGTTCCATAGCTTTGCATATCAGACTCGTCAGGCTAATGGAGCGCTAGTTTCCAGGGTCTGTAGTCACTCCTCCTTTGTGGAGAGGGATGCTTGTAGCAGTGCACAATTCTGTATGGACAAAGCCTGTGGTGAGGCTGTGATTGAACAGGGCACACAGGTGAGGTGCCAGTTCACTCTGTAGTTCATGTAGAACACAGCCAGGGATAGTGTCAGGTCCCATAGAAGCTGTATTCTTAGCCTTGGACAGTTCTGTTTTAACCTGTGCAGCAGTAATACTGGGTGCCTGGCAATCTACCGGTATTGTGATTGGTCCTTTGGGGGGAAGAGAGGGTAAAGTTGGCACTGAATCTGCCGGCCAGTATATTGGCAATATCTGTTGGCTCTGTATAGGAGATGCCATTGTGCAGTAGCTCTGAGCAAATCTGGGTATTGTAGTCGAGATTCTTTACATAACTATAGAAGGCCTTGTGGTTGCCTTTACTATATGCTGCAATTCTGTTTTCATAGCTAGCTTTAGAGGATTTGATGAGGCTGATAAGGGAGTTTTTCCAGTCTTGGGAGTTCACCTTATTCTGTATCAGTTTCCTCCTTCTATTGTAGAGTTTGTTTATGGCGGGGGACCACCATATTGGCTTCCTTTTTTTGGAGGAGAGCATCTTGGTTTTATTGGATATGGTGAGATCCATGCATTTGTGTACATGTTTGTACAGTGCATTGGTATATGACTCAGCGGTCATGCAACTATTATCCATTTGCATGGGTGCCATGAAGTTAGCCACCTCTGTTTTTAGGAGCCCAAAGTTAGCTTTGGAGAAGTTTTTCATGGTGGTTACCTTTGTGGGGGATGTGCATTTCCAAGATGATTAGTTTGTGGTCAGATCTAACCAGGGAGGAGTTGACTATTGGTGTAGAGCAACGGTCGCCCATGTTAGTAATGACCAGGTCAAGGATGCTGCTACCTCTAGTGGTGAGCTGGTCCAGAGCATTGGAATTAATGAATTCCAAGAAATGTTGGGCAAGTGTATTGTTACATGAGTAGTTTTCCCAGTTAATGGAGGGGTAGTTAAAGTAGCCCAACATGAGAATGTTAGGTTGGACCCTAATGTTCTCCAGAGTGCTTAGGAATGTGGAGTGTGAGTCTTAAGACATGGTTGGGGACCTATAGCAGGCTATGACCTGAATCACTGTCTTACCCAATGTTAGCTGCACCTGAAGTGTCTCTGATGGGTTATGTTGGGCTACCAGTCTGGAGGTGTGCACATCCTTTATGAATATGGAAACACCACCACCTTTGGAGCTACAGTCCAATTCTGGGGTCGAAAGGTGTGAAATGAGTTATAGCCTGCTAGTGCAGGCGTGCTTTCTGCTGCTTTCAACCAGATCTCTGTTACAGCACAAATGTCGATGCTCTCCATTTTAAGGAGTGCTTTGAGTGAGTGCATTTTGAGATTTAGACTTCTAGACTTCTTCTACACACACACAGACACACACACACACACACACACATATATATATATATATATATATATATATATATATATATTTTTTTTTTTTTTTTTTTTTTTTTTTAATCGTCCTCTAATTTAAATGGACAATAAAGGAGATAGAGAAGGGGAGCAATGTCCTCTTACTAAAGTGGACAGTTATGCACCCTCTAACTTAAACGGGTGATAACAGGGGCAGGGAACACTCACACAATTAGTCTAAAACTAACAGAAAGGACTAACTAACAAAAGTAATAATAAAAGTAGAAAAAGTTAAGAAGGGTAATAAAATTAGAAAACACTTAGCCCAGAGCTTGCTTTTTGGAACCTCTTTTGCTGTGCGGCAAACAAGATCTGAGGTAGTAAGGTGTTGCATTATGGGTATGGAAAAATGCCCATGAGTTTAGCTGAGGACCTTGAGCTTATGCAATGGCTGAGATGGATCCACTGGATCAGATCTGACCTACTAGTGAGAATAAAGATGAGATTGACAACATTACATCTGTTATTTAGGCTAAGGATCTATTGTAAAAAAAAATGTGTGTTAACAAAATGAATCAAAATACAAACTATATCAATACTGTAAGTTTTATACACAGTTGTAATGACAGCTATCACTTGCTGATTTTGCTTACCTTAATGATGCATGATGGGTATTCCTGCATACTAATCAATAAACATGTCATTTTGAGAAATACAAGCCTGAAAAGGGTGGAATATGCTTCTCACTTCATAGTGTATGTAAATTATGCAACATACCTGTCTCTTTCCACTGCTCCTCAAGCCTGTGCATCCATTTGGTGCACATCCTTCTGTTCCAACAGCGGTTGTCATCTTCTGAAATTAAAAAAAAAAAATGTAAAAATTATTACTCAGATAACAAGGATAAACATTTCCCAATGCACTTTGTAGACTGTTATTCTGGAGAACTTCATATAAGCACAATACTCAGATGACATTATAAAAATCATGAGATTCAAACCAGCAGATGTAACCTACTTCCGAACTTTAATCTCAACAATTGTCTGCCTACCTAACACATCTTAACTGTAAAGGCATGTTTCCCAAACAGTGAAAAGAGTTCATGTTATGACATCATCCTGATGGGGGATGGTCTACTAAGATTGATCTTGGTTTAGGACTGAAAATTATATGCTGCTAATGTAGCTAAACTGTTTTTAAATTGCATTCATGTCAGCACTGTGTTCTGAAAAATTAAGTAGTTGAGAGATAATCCATTCCTCAGACAGTCTTGACAGTGTGATGTAACATCCAGCTTCTGTGAACAGAAGCATAAATACATGTTGCTGCACATTATGGACACAGAACGGTATGTGTGAGGACCATTATTCCTTGTTAAATTCCACATCATTAATTAAATACATACATCTTCCCTGCCCTTCATCGTAACTGTTAGTACGCCCATCACAGTACCTCAAAGATAAAGGCTGATTCTGTTCTACTATTGATTACAGTATTTCATGACAAAACAGTCCTATATAGCATTTTTACAAGTATACAGTATTAACCTAAAATTGCTCAAACATCATAGGATTATTCAAGATTCACTGTTAAATGGCTGATGTTAACGGAATGTTACAGATTACAGATATATCAGTAGGAATTAAATGAATAACTAAATATACATTCATTTCAATAAGTTTAAAATGATTTGGTAAAAGAGTGCTTTGGGTATATGAAATCAGTATAATTTAAGATACGTGTCCCCTTTTAAGAAAAGAGCACACAGTACACAAAATGTAGACATGCTGGCTTGCATCCATACAATCTGAGCTAACACTCAGCACATACTACTCATAAACAAACAGGTACTGCTCTTCAACACTATTGTTCAACAACTGATATTATCAGGTTGTTATGGATTATGCCATTATTCAAGAAAGACTAGATCAATGAGTCATTACCATGCACAACATAAACCTTAATATAAACTATTGCAATATGGGTTTTAAAAACCTGGTATAGGTGAAGTTAACCAAGGTAACAGGTTTCCCTATATGGTTTAGAAACCACAACATGCCAAAATGTACACATGCTGGTTAGTTGCTTTGTGGGCTGAGCCAACATTCAACTAGGCTGTCAAGTAGACAACAGGTACTGCAGGTGTTTCTTAGAAATCCTGCAATGGATGGCAGAATACAAGAAATGCATACAATTTTAACACCTCTCATACTGAAGATATAACAGCTATCAACACATATGTAGCAAAACATGTTTAACCAATGGTACAGCATTAATTTTTACATTAAATAAATGTGTCAGTGTACTTGTGTAGGAAGAATGATGTAAGTAAGTTATATTTGTCTTCTACCTTGTAATGGTCCAATAGGTGATACAGTGGAACTATAGTGCAGTCATCCACAGACTAGGCACTATAGGCATCAGTGATGCACAAGGACAGTGGCTATGTGAAATTATGTAGTTAGACATTGTAAAACATGTACATCTTCAAAGGACATAGTTATGATTACTGTTCAGTTATTAAATAAAATAACAATAAGGGCATCAAACCCACAGTCAAGAGGACAGTAAGTACAAAGTCCACTGAATTATCCCCACAAACTAATTCTCACATCAGTAAGATGTGGTTCTAAAGAATGTATATTATATATACAGGTCAAATAGATAGCTGTAAAATCCATAGCAATGTTAAGGAATACATAGAATATCATTTTTTACTGTATGGGCTGTCCCTGCACCTCATCAACCCTCCTTAAAAGCTCAACTGCATCTCTTTGATGCAGGTCTTCATAGTGGTGATGATCCTGCATTACAGTGTGGTAGATCAACATCCTTTGTCAATGCACCCTTCTGATCTGGATCCACATGTCGATGTTAGCAAATTCCTGGGCCTGGCTCTTGTCCTTTGCTCCAACCTGGCATAAACAGTCAACATCTGTGTCATCTCCTCCTCAGTCAAGCTGGGTGCGTGAAGATGTCACAACGTCCTTGAAATCACCATCATGATGTACATATCTGAAAAACAGAAAAACACAGAAATGCTCACTGTGGTACCACTTAGTTCACAGTTAGCAATGGTCTGATCAGTAAATGTATCAAAATCAACATTTGAAAGTGATGCTGATGTCATGTTCTCTGATTAGTGGAAGATAACGGGCACATGTCGCACATGGTACCGTTTATCTATACCCATTGGGTGTTTACATAGGGCACCTGGATGTTTTGGTGCATAATGGCAATTTATGTGGATGTGTGCAAATGGGATTCAAAGAACTTGAAATTCAATTAACCTCATTAATTGTGTATGGTACAAATGCTACTTAAAGCCGTGTGCACACAAGGTGCCCTTCGATTCTATGAGTTTGAGTGAGAGTTGCATTGGCAACTGATGTAATTTCTGTAGTGGTAATTAGTACATGTGCTAGAGTTAATCATTTCAAAAGGTACATGTTTAAAGTCAAATTTAATCAAAATGTTAATTTTAACAGAAGTTGTTAGAAGTCTATGGAGTCATATTTTCTAGAAATGTGTGCATATAGGTGTTGTTCTTCTAAATATTTTGGTTCAGTTCCATATGCAGTTGTATAGACAGACTTCCACTGCAAATAATAACAGTGTATGGAAATGGATTTATGGATCATCCTCAGTTCTTACTGGTAATTCTTTGCACTCTGTGGTCTAAAAACATAAACCTAAGGATTACGACAGTATCTGTATCTAGTATGTGAAGCTGATATTACAGATATTTCTTGTATCATATTTGCTAAAACAATGTTATATCATGCACAGTTGCTGTTACAGATATTTCTTCAATGATGCTTCTTAACAAAGATGTTATCACTACTGTCTCAATCTACTATGATCTGTGGATCTGTACTACCTATGGATCCTTAATTATTCCAAAACTTTCCGTAAGTTGTTTAATTGTTAAGTGATGTAGTATTTTAATGTGAAATGCAAGAAGACTGTGGTGGAGTGATACTGCTGTCTTCAGATCTTTCTTTAATATATATGTAACATCAGGGGTTCTAATCCCATTCACAAACTGTACAGACGTTATGATGAAGCCATTGCTGATACTTTTCCCATGTCATGTTACTATCTCTCACAGGTAGTGTTATACAGATGTTTACACTGCATATGAATGCATAGTGTTTATTTTGACATATGTTGTTCACAGAATCAGATGCATAAATGTTCTTATTAATGAGTCTTATCATATGTTTCAGTGTTTTCCAAATGACCAACTTCCTGGGGTAACAAAATTTCCCCCCAGGAAAATTACATCATAATTGATGCATGTGCCAACATGGAAGGAGACTCCTAAGCCATTCATAGCATACTGTTTGGAGAAATGAAATTTGGATGGACCTCACCAACATGATAAATACAGTTGGAGACCACAACTGATCCCTTGAGTCCTGTAGACATTACTGCTCAGACATGATTCTTCATGCAGCCAACAGAGTGGTCAAGGAATGCCACCACTGACTCCTCCCAGTGGCATCACAATTTTATGGCCTCACTGCATACAGCAAGAGGGTTGTGACAAATCCCTGGTTATGGGATTGAACTTGGGGGTCCAGGACAGACATGTATGTATCCATGTTCAGTACAGGGATGATTATTTTGATAATCACTGTATATTGCTGCAGCATGCATATTCATGTATTCCTGTGATTGATTTACAGCAGCAGAGTTGAGCCTTGAACACACTTCCACACAGAGTGAGGATGATTACATGTATTGGTCGATCTGAGTTACACAAAGAGCAAAGCAAACTACAGTTGTAATGTTTATTGCATTAATATTAATCGGTTCATCTACTTTGGACCTGCAGCAGGGAATAGCAGGTGAGTGTCTCTGTACTGTTGTGCACACTACCTTATTAATGCCCACACCTCATTTAATGACACTGCTGTTTATTGTTATATTATTTTCATAACATTGAACACTACAGGTACATCCAGTGGAGGGCAAACCATGCATGACCAAGTGCAGAAAGACCAGTTATGTTACAGTGACACTGTCAGAGCTTTCAACAATGTTTAGCACACATGACGACTGACTTCTTTGTCAATATTTGTCAATGCAGGCCTTTCTTTTCAATGTCTATCATGTGAGTATTTGCAGCCCAAATTGTGTTGTATATACATGATGTAGCCAGTATTAGTTCTGATAGCTTCATGACTGTGCTGTCTTTCTCTTTACTTGCCCACTGCAGGATACACAGTGCAAACCACAACCTGTACACAGAGGAGTCCTCAAATGCACATTTGACACGTATGTGTATGTCACACACTCTGTATGATTTAACTGTGTTCACCTGATAAATGTTGTGAATGATGTGATCCGTAATGTCTTATTTCCCTACACTAGTTTATGTCATGTTTGTTGGCCATGTTAAAAGATTGTATAGTTATGGTATATACATTCCGTGGAACATACATACATTTGACTGCAAGTGAAACCAGTAATATTTGTAACATTCCAATGAAATATATATGCTTGTTGCCTTTTATATTCATCATGTGCTGTAGGCACATTGTCTGATTAATGTATTTGTGTCTTGTAACACAACAACTGCCTTTATCATCCAGCAGCCCATTCAGTGATCATTATGTTGTTCATAACGTGTCTCAGTCTTGTAATATGGCCCCTGACACAGAGGACCTTGAGTCATTTTGAGAGCCCATCCATGAGTTTTACACTGATGTTACAACAGATGTGTCCTTAGACATGGAGGTTGATGCATTCAGAGGATGATGGCATGGTGGATGTTAAACAGGGTGAGGCTGTTGCTCAACACACCAAAGTTCGGAGCACTGCTGCTAGTGGATCCACACAACAACCAGACATAGGGAGTCACTGTAGACATAGGTGAGCAGATGTTATACATGGCCAGGTGTCAGAGGTTGTTCACCTCTTGCTGCAGGCAAATGAATGGTTACAGCTACAGCATTGTTCAGATGTCCATACACCTGCCTGTGCCACAGATCATGCAGCACACCAGCTACGTGTCATGCATGAAGGACAAGGGAGCAGACATGGTGAGATTATGGCTGCGCTTGCTGCTCAAAGTGAGAGTCTGCTACCTGTGGCATGGTCACTGGAAACCCTGACCTCTGTGGTACTGCAGCAGTGTTATACTATAAGAAGGATTTTTTTGTTCTCTGACTGTGCACAGCAGATTGCAACCTGCGAGAGGCAGGCCACCTGTCTGCAGAACCAAAACTGGCCATCAGGAATCCCTGTATGTTGTCCAGCCTGCACAGATGTCAACTGCTGGCACATCTGCTGAGGTCTCACCAGTCACAAGGCCTTCAGCTCACAGTCATGCTCCTTCATCTCAGCATGGTATCTTACTCCATCCCCATCTCCTCTGTGGAGCAATTACTACAGGATGAGTCAGTACATGCCATGGCAGGCCAGACCATGGTGTAAGACATAAGCAAGGTCAACCAAGACTGCATTAGAGTATGCACAACAGTGTAGTACACATAGTTGACTCATACTATTTCAATGCTACAATACTGTGATACGTGTTTTTGAAATAAAAATATCTGCATGATGTTGTGCTTAATTTCTGTTTTTTCATGTTATGATATTGTACATATTTGTAAGTGTAGAACTAATGTATATCCCTTATTGTTTACCATACAGTGATAAACAAACTGAGTGTGTATGCATACCTGTGCCATTTATGCCCCTGAGTTGATGGGTTTTTTTTTTGTTTTTTTTTTTTACATATCTGCATATATTCATGTTGGAATATGTTATGCTCATGCTATGTGTGATGCTCAGTGTGTACATCTAGCGGGTACTTGCCATTAGATGCAATGTGTGTTGCTGTCAGAGAACAACACCTGACATCAATGTTCAGTCTGTGTACTCTTGTAACTGTGGCTTGTCATAACTCAAATGTCTGGGTAAGAGACTGCCATGTAGCCTAAGTCTGCACTTGGGGTCACACCCTAAGTTGACTATGACTCTGACTTCTGTTCCCTTCCTCCCACTTCTCCTCCAATGACTGTGGAATGTCCTCTTCAGACATTTGTGGTTCTTGGTTTAGTTCACCCACACCTGCAGGTGCAGCATGGCACATACCCTTATCATCTGTGCTGCCTTCTCGGGTTTGTATTGTAGTGCCCCCCCAGATGTGTCCAGACATCTGAACCTAGCTTTCAGTACACCGAGCACATGCTCTATGGTGTGTTGGGTTGTTGTGTGTGCTCTGTTACAGGTCTCCTGCACAGGGTTAGGTGGTTCATGGTATGGCATCATTAGCAACGTCTCAAGAGGATAACCACAGTCACCTGTTGTAGGGAGTAAAAACACTTTTGTTCAGCCTGGATATTGTTGAGAGGAGGATCCTTAACTTACATCCTAGCTATGTTCTTGTATTACCTAGAAGCAATCCCTCAGGGCTTACAGTTTGCTGGAATGCAGCTATCAGTCCACTTTCCCTGCAAATGGCAGCCTCATGGACAGTTCCAGGGTGTGTTGCCATGACGTTTGTTATGTTGCCATCTGCTGCACACACACAACTTGGCAGTTGATGATGGATGGCTAGCCCTTTCTGTTTAGGTATCATTCTGCTTCTGGATGCACTAGTGTCTAGATAGGCATGCGTTTGCAATCTGTTGCACTGAGTATATGAGGAAAGTTTACAATGTTGTAGAACTGATGCATAACATTTCTCCACTCCAGGGTGTGGGTAGGAAGTGTATATAGTCATCCATCTTGTTGCATTTTGCTACCAGAAATTTTGCCAGGATACAACTGACAGCTGTCTGTTATACTCCCAGAGCAGCCCCAGTGTCTCTGGAATGTCATAGATATGATTACACCTAGAGTGATATACACTTTGGCTTCAAGGAGGATGGGGTTTCCTCATAGGGTTTGCACAGACGTGTGGGGCACAGATGTTACAGACAGCCTGCACCATCTGTCTGTATAGACTGCATCTGTTGATTATTTTCTGGTCTGGCAATTGGTTTAGTTGCAGCCTTGCTCTGACTTTAGTTGACTGACTTCTAGGATGCACAGCCACATCCTCATTTATGACCTGCATCACTACTACCTCTTGCAGCATATTAACAGCAGGTTGCATTGTTATATATATTTTTTTCAGTCTTGCTATGCATTTCACTGTAATTTATAGTATTTGCATGAATTATTTGGGGTCCATAATGTATGCAACAAGGATTTCAGAAATGGAGTTGGTATGTCTGTCACATTTGAGTTGCACTGTGTGCACACAATGTGTTTTGAAAACAAACTGGTGTACGCAGAATCCCTAATTATCCTACATTGAATATTTAATTAGCTGGTCTGCCTTCAGCATGTCTTCTGGAATCGCATCCACAACAGTTGTACTGAAGTCTTCCTTCAGCATGCTGCACTGTCCAAAAATGGCTTCTGCAAACTTTATGGAATCTGGCCCAAGGTGTACAGATTAATTGCAGTATATGCTAATGTTAAAAACAAAGAAAGGGAAACTATGTTTAATTAAATTTTAAATTATGTGGCTGTAAATGTGGAAATTATTATAGCAGGAGACTTTAATTGTGATTTAAGGAAAAATAAGAAAAAGGTAGTGACATTAGGAAAGTTATGGGAATTATGAGATTTGGTAAACTGAGCATTTAGAATAACAGAGAACAGAAATATAACGGGATTTTTAAAGCAAGATAGATTATTTTTTGATATCTGAAGGGTTATGGATTATAAACGATGGTATAGTAGAAACTGTTTTTTTCAGATCATAGAGCTATTTAGATAGAGATAAAAGATAAAGAGGATGTTGTTAAAAATGGTAAAGGCTTAAAAAGATTAAATAAGAAAGAATTGGAAGGAAAATGGGAAAAATTCACTTAGAATTATGGGAAGATCATATCAATTTCAGACAATTCTATAACAGTTGGTCAGACTCATGGGTTTCTTTTAAGAATAAATATAAAACATGTTATATAACTTGACAAAGGAATAAGAGCAAAGCAGTAAAAAGTATAATATAAGTGAAAAAATTGATAATTAGAACAAAATAATTATAAATATTTTATTAATGAAAACAAATTTTATAGGATAAATCAAGAAAAAATCAAAAACTACAGAGATATTTTCTTCAGGAGAAAAAGGATGTAGTTCTGTGTCATAGTAAAGTAATGAAAGAGAACAGTATAGTTAGGGAATGGAAAGACAAAAAGGGTTTAATACAGAGATATCAAAAATATATAATGGAAACAGTAGTGGATTATGTTAATGAAATGTTTAGAGATAAGACTACCTCTCAACTGACCAGATTTTGGCAGACTGTCCAACTTTTGCGTCATGTTTTTGGTCTGTTCCTCATAAAATGTGTTGTTTTCTGGCAAAAATCTAGAATAACCTGAGGACTGAAGTCACCAAATAGTGACAGACATTTGAGTTTCAGACTTCAAGTCCTTCAGAAAATGTATGTTAAAACAAGCCCTGTTACTCTACCAACTTTCTAAGTTTATAAGAGCAATATTTAAAATGTGTCCCTATTTTTGGACCTTTGACCCCATTTTGTCAGGCTTTGCCCAGATTTCTTGCACTAAGAGGTTGAGAGGCAGAGGACAGAGTAAACAATTATAAGGAAGGTGAAAGCATTATCAGATCAAGACAAAAGAGATTTGGCAAAAAGAATCACAGCAGAAGAATTAGACAGTATATGAAAAAATAAATTTAGAAGAATCAGTAGAACTAGATGGGATAGAATACAAGATATATAAGAATTATTTGGCAATAGTACAAAAGAACTGCTTTATAGGAGTGTTAAATGAGTGGCTAGATATAGTTTTTTCTTATAGGGAGCTATGTAGTGGGGTATGTAAATTTATTTGGACAAAAGGTGATAGAAATGATATTTAAAATTGGGGCCTATAGTATTAAATAATAAATGATATTTGGAATTGGAGCTTATAGTATTAAATAATACAGATAATAAAATCTTTATGAAGATCACACAAAAAGGATGGATGATAAACTTCAACATATCATACAGGATAATTTATATAATATTAAGGGTAGAGAATACCAAGAACTATTAATAGTGGTTAGATAATTAGTGGACAACATATTAAATAGACATGTTAATTATTGTGATGATTAAAACAAGTTTTTGATTCTATACAACTTGGAATTATATGGGCTATATTTAATTATTATAATTTGTCTAAATAAAAATAAAGAGTATGTGTATTCATTCTTATAAATACAATAAAGTAAAAGTATTGCTTAATGGGTGTTTAAGTGAAAACATAGCCATTAATAGAGGAATTAAGACGATGTCCCTTTTAGTGGTATAATACTTGCATTAGTAATGAATGATGTAACAAGTTATATTAATCAGGATATGAAATATGTAAGATATGTAAATAGAGAAAGAATTGAGCTCACTATCATGTTATTTTATGCTGATGATATTATATTAGTATCTCGACAGACAATTGGAATGTATGAGGTAATACTGTACTTGGACAATTGTTTACAAATAATAGTTATGAGATTGAACAAATATAAAAGTAAAGGGTTTGGACATTAGGATAATATAAGAGAGTTTTAATTTAATATGCAAGAAATAGAAATATTAGGGATTAGATCTGGTAATCAGGCAATTTTAGGTTTGCAATAGAGAATGTTATAAGAAAGATCAACTATAAGGGTGATTTTTGGAAGACATTTAGGTCGTCATTTAAGAAAAAAAGTTTATTTGTTGAGTTCAGTGGTTCTTGAAAAATTATCCTACTTAGCTGAAGTGCTTAATAAGCCAGTATTATATGAAAAAGAAATATTGAATATTATATTCTCTTTAATATGAGGGTCCAGAGTGATCCCTGTAAAGTGAGGAATTTTCTCTGTAGGAAAAGAAGAATGGGTATGGGATTAATTAACCTTATTGTATATGCAACATCTATAAATTTGCATAAAGTACTCAAGTGGATAAGGGATAATAATGAGAATTTAATAACTAAATTCTTTAAATATAAACGCAATGTGACATGGTGAAAAGGTACAAATCAGAAAGTGGGTGGAAAAAGGAGGAGATAAGGGCTTATCAAGAAAAAAATCTTAAAGTGGAAAATAAATATGGAAGACTTAGAAAAAGACAGAAAAAATTAGTATAAAATGTAACAGGGAAATTGTTCTATGTATATCCATGGAAGGAATTAGAAGAAAACAATCATAAAGCCATCCAAGCTAAAAATGAGTGATGTAAAAATATTGCTGAATGCCAAGATTTTTTGTGGAGTTTTGCTATAAATAAACTGCCAGTGAAATCTAATATACCTTACAAAAAGAATGAAAGAGTATGTAATAAGTGTGGTGAAGAAGAAACTGTGGAACATGTTTTTTAATGTGAAAGAATTGTAAAGTTATAGAGATTAAACTTATTTGGATGGCATAAATGATGACATAAGCATGGATATGAGTAATATGGCTTTTATAAAGATAAAAAAATATGCTGGCAAAACAGATAGAAAAATATTTAATACTACTTAGATAATTTACAATCAAATTGCTGCAGAAATAATGTATAATGATAAATGAGACTTGGCAGAAATGTTAAAAAAATAGATTCTGGTGGTGGAATCTTGAGCGTGGATCAGACTTAAAGTATAAAAGAAAGTTTGCAAACATATGTAGACATGTAATATATAGACCTTTTTAAATAAGATCATAAACACTGCAAATATTGTAAATAATGTAAATAGTGTAAACAATGTAAATACATTGTTCTTAAAATAAAGGACCCATACTCTTTGGAACAGAGGAAGAAAATCACACTCTGAAGCTGCAATAAGGTGCCATATTCCAAGATGGAGTCTAGAGGAGAAGGATAACAACTGACTAAAGGAAAGATAAGGAGATGAAAGATAAGGAGATGAAATAGAAAGAAATAGTTCAAAATGAGGTTAATAATATACAGAAAGAGAATAGATTTGCAATTTTAAAATGTGAAGAGGAAGAAATAGAGACAGAAGAAGAACAAGAGGAAGATAAGAAAAACACGTGGAAGACTTAGAAGAAGAAAAAAGAAGAATAAGACATGGAAGTAAATAATTTACAAAAAGGAAAAGGATGTTCTAGGAATTTTAACATTAAATGTGAATAGCATTTAAAATGATACAAGAGGTTTGGTGATGGTAGTTGAATAGTGTAAACAAATTTATGTGGATTTTTTTTTGATTGCTACATATTAGATGTAATAAATATGAAAGTGGGAAAATAATACAGGCAGTGGAGGGGCAAATTGTTTGGTCAGTAGGAAATGAGGTATGTTCTGGAATAAAAATTCTAACAAAAATGAAGACATAAGAATTTTAGATGTAGCAATACTAGTACAAGAAAGAGTAGTGTTATGTGATATGAGAATGAGACAACAATGTATAAACTGAATAGTGATTTATGCATGTACTAATATGACAGAGAGAAAACAGTTCTTTGAAGAAATACAAAATAAGCTAGTAATTATGTCAATAGTGATGGCAGGAGGTTTTAAAAGAAAGGGGAAACAACACATAATATTAAGGTGTTAAGGGAATCAATAAAATGTGGAGATTTAAAAGTAGGAAACAGACAATGGACAACACTAATTTTTAGACTGAAATTGATTATACAGTTTACTCAAAAGACATGAGAGAAATAACAGGGGAAGTACAGCTGGCAAAGTTTTCAAACCATAGAGCAGTATAGGCTAGAATAGGGGAATACAGTGACATAATAATGCAGGAAAAGGGGATTAAGAGATTGATTTAGATGTTAAAAAGGAAGAAAAAATTATAAGAGAGATAGAGAGAAAGAAGTAGTAGGGAAAGAGCATATGACAATGGGTAGTGTATTAGCAGAAGTATAAAATATATTTAGGTATGGAAAGAAGAATTAAATTAAAAAGAAATAAGATGAATTACATAGATATTTTATAGAATTATGAGAAAGCAATAGAACAAGGAAGTGTCAAGTAAGGGAAGTAGAAAGCAGAAGTATGAAAAGAATAAAGAAAAAGTAAAAATTATGTTAGATTGTCAAAGTTTTATTTTCTGAATGGAAAAAAGAAGTAAGACTGAGAGAAGGAAGGATGGATGCTATCTTAGATGGCAAAGAAAACATAAAATATCAGTTCATGAAAATACTACAAAAAAGAACCGAGAAAGTATTGGATGAGGTAATAGGAGAAGGGATCTGTTTTACAAAGGAAAGAAAAGTGAAAGAAATGTTAGCTATAGTGAAAGACAGAGATGATACTGAAAGAAAATAAAGAAGTAAGACTGTTACATGTGAGGTGGCTATATCTTTGGATAAATGGAACCTGAAGTAATGTGGTAGATTTTGCAAACAGTTGGCATTAGAGGAAAATGTTTATGGACTAAAGAAATGTTATAAAAATTCAGGGGTACAAGTTATGATAAATGGGTGAATGGGAAAATAAGTAGTAAGCGAGGAGTAAAATAGTTATGCCCAATTTGTATGCACTTCTTTGTGTTAGTAATGAATGCAGTAGTACAGACTTGTATGAGATGAGGGAGATTATATATGAGATGGAAGAAAATGCTGTATTATCAATATATATGACATATGTAGATGATTTAGTTTTAGTAAAAAGGGATGGATAAAGCTGGATGCAGAAAAGATAGAAAAGCTTTTAAAAAAATCATTTTTTTTGGTTAAACAAAATTAACTGTAAGGGAGTTGATAAGATAAAAATGGAATGTATTTCACAATAAAGGAAATAAAGATGTTTGAAGTGACATTTGGCAAGTATTTGAGTGTAATAAGTCAACAAAGAGAGAGAGATACAGGAATAAATAAAAAAATGTTAGCTTGGTCGAAAAGTTATCATTTCAGAAAAAGACATATATGTTGGCTAACTTTTATATATAAGGAAAAACAGCATGTTTAGGGGGAATGTATATTTTTCCCACTCAAGTGGAAAAAGTGTTATTAGAGACTTTTTTTTTCATTTGGAATCAAGGCTGAACCTTGTGAGAAGAGGGATATTTTATAATAAAAAGAAGGTGGTTTGAATTCAGAAAATCCAGTGGAGCATTTAGCATCTATGCAGTCATTTTGGTTAAGAAAGCTAAAAGAAAGACAAAAAAAAAATAAATGCCAAGTAAGATGCTCTATGAGAAATATAAAACTCCACAGGAAGAAAAATGGAGAAAAGAAAATAGAGACAGAATTGAAAAAAAGAATATGCAAATAAAATGAAATTATGAAAGTTAAAAGTAAAGTGCAGTTGTGTACCTACCATAAATGCAGATGTTCGAGTGTATTCACTGTTGCAGTCATTACACTTGGGTTATCCTGCTGGCAGGCTACCCGCAGTCGGCCTGAATTCCAAAGTCTAGGTCCGGCATCAGTTGCGTCGCCTCTTCCCTGACGTCAGTGTGCCAGCGGTATAAAAGATGCAGCCAATGCCATTTTCTTCAGTTTTTCTTGCCCCAGATGTCAGGTGCCCCCAAATTGGTAGACTAAAAACTATGCCAATAAGTATGCATGCACTAAAATAAACATTTCCTTCGTCTACAAGCAAATACACCACATAGGTTGTATAGGATAGAGAAGTACAGATAAGTCCCAGCAAAGAAAAGGGGGATTGTGGGTGGGTAACCTGGACTGCAACAGTGAATACACTCCAACATCTACATTTATGGCAGGTACACAACTGTACTATGTTCATCGTGTTTCACTGTTGCAGTCATTACACTTGGGTTGAATCCCAAAGCTGAGGTTGGGTGGCTGGGTCTAAATAGGATTAGGAGAGGCTATAAGGCCCTGCAGAACTCCAGTGGCAAAGCCTGCTCTGGATTTAGAGTAGAGAGGTAAGTGGTAGTGCTTGGTAAAAGTGTGCACTGAACTCCAAGTTGCAGCCTCTAAAATGTCTTTGGTTGGTACTCCTCTGAGTAAGACTGCTGAAGTGGCTGCTGCTCTGCTTGAATGTGGCCTAATGCCCTTAGGCAGTGATTTGCCATGTTGTGAATAGCAGAAATGAATGCAGTGGCCTATCCATTTTGAAATAGTCTGCTTTGAGATAGCCTTTCCTTGTGATCCTGCAGCATATGCCACTAAGTGTTGCTCAGTCTTTCTGAAAGCTTTAGTTCTGTCCAAGTAGAAGCGTAGCTGTCTGTGTATGTCCAAAGAATGCAGGAGTCTCTCACCCTTATTCTGTGGGTTTGGATAAAAAGTGGGCAAATGAATGGTTTGGTTAAGGGCCATACTGGACACTACCTTAAGCATAAATGTCGGGTTCGTCCTCAGAAAAACCCTGTCTGGATGGAAAATGATAAAAGGTTCCACAGCCATGAGTGCCTGTAACTCCGAGACTCATCTTGCAGAGATTATTCATAGGAGCAGAGCTGTTTTCCATGATAAAAACTTTATTTCAGCTGTATTGGCTGGCTCAAAAGGCGGCAGTGTGAGTTTTTCCAACACATAACTGAGGTCCCATGCAGGTATTGGTGCTCTCCTTGGAGGTCTTATGCTTTTGGCCCCTCTGAGGTACTGCCTTAGAAAAGGATGAGAAAAAATAGGTGGTTCTGTATTGTAGTGAGCTGAAATGGCAGAGGCATGGATTTTAATTGATGAAAAGGATAGGCCTTTGTCCAGCATCTCAGTTAGGTATTGTAAAATCTGAGGAATATTTGGTACAAACGTGTCAATTCCTTGTGCCTGGTTCCAAGCACAGAAACTCTTCCATTTTTCTGCATAAGATTTTCTGGTACTGGGCCTCCTGGCCTCCAAAATAACATCCATCAATGCTTTAGAGAGAGGTGTGTTCTGAATGGCTACATTATCTGCCATGCTGCCAGATTTAGGTTCCTGAGTTGGCTGTGCAGGATCTGATTGTTTCATTGGGTCAGTAAGTAAGGAATTAGAGGTAATGTCCAGGCTGGGCCTTGAGACAAGCTCTTTAGGATTGGGTACCAGTGCTAGCGGGGCCAGTCTGGGGCAATCAGAATCATTTTTGGCTTCTCTTGTCTGACCTTTAGGAGTACCTTGGGGAGGAGTGGCAGAGGAGGAAATGCATACACTGTTACGGTTTTCCAGCTGAATGATAGAGCATCCACTTTCCATGCTTGCTTGTGATAAGTCCTTGTGCAGAATCTCTGTAGTTGGCAGTTGTGAGGGGAGGCAAATAGATCTATGTCTGGGCATCCCCATTTCTTTGTTATCATGCTGAATACTTGTGGATCCAGTTTCCACTCGTGGGGATCCGTGAGGTTTCTGCTTAGTTCGTCTGCCAGAGAATTTTTCTTTCCTGGCAGGAATTGTGCTTGCAGGTGTACTTGATAAGTCCATGCTGTGTCCCACAAAGTCATGGCTTGTCTGCAGAGGGGGTAGGAATGTGTGCCTCCCTGCTTGTTTATGTACCACATGACTGTAGTATTGTCCGTCCTTATCAGTAGTTGTCCTGGATGAAGTAGATCCTTGAAGGCTGTCAGGGCATTATAAACAGCTAGCATCTCTTTTTGATTAATATGAAGATGCATTTGGCTTGTGGGCCATGTGCCCTGAATACATTTTCCTGCCATGTGGGCCCCCCAGGCATAATCTGATGCATCTGTTGTTATTGACTGCCTGGCTGTGGGTAGGGTGAATGGCTGTCCCTTGTTGTGGTGACAGGCCTGTGCCCACCATCGAAACTCCTGTTGCAGGCAAGAAATGAGGGTAATTAATGTTTCCAGGCTGTGGCAATGTTGAGTCCAAACACTTTTTAGATACCATTGTAGTTTTCTCATATGCAGTCTGGCATATGGAATTAACAGAATGCAGGACGCCATGAAACCCAAAGCCTGCAGAATTTTTCTTGCAGATAACTGGGTCTTTGTTGCCAACATTTTGAAGTAAGAAGTCAGTTGCCTTTGTTTGTCTGGCATGAGATAAGCCATCTGGGCAGTTGTATTTAAGCTTGCACCCAGGAATATTATCCCTTGAGAGGGAACTAGTTTTGATTTCTTTTCGTTTACTGTGTACCCTAGGCAAATTAATAATCTTTTTACAAATGCCAGATGCTTTAGTAGAATGTCCTTGTTCTCTGCTTGAATAATGCAATCATCCAAGTAAGGATATATTTGAATTCCTCTTTGTCTGCAAAATGCAATTACTGGTGCCAGGCATTTTGTGAAGACCCTGGGCGCAGTAGATAAGCCAAAGGGCAGTGCAGAGAATTGGTAGTGCATTGAGCCAGCTATGAATCTGAGGTATCTTCTGCAAGATTGTCTGATTGGGACATGCAGGTATGCCTCTTTTAGGTCCAAAGTTACAAGCCAAGCCTTCTTGCGCAGCATTGGCAGAAACTGCTGCAGAGTCAACATTTTGAATTTTGGAACATCCAGAAATGTATTTAGAATAGACAGGTCCAGTATTGGTCTCCAGCTTTGTCCTTTCTGGCTACCAAGAAATGTCTTGAGTAAAATCCTTGTCCCTGCTCTTGTTGTGGTACTTGCTGAATGGTCCTCATGTCCATGAGGGATGAAACTTGTTTTTGTGCCTCTGCCCAATGATTGTGTGGCAGGTCTGGCATACCTTTTGGCCTTGGCAGGGTGTGAAAGTGGAACCTGTAGCCCTGGGACACTATATTCAAGACCCATTTGTCCTAGTTGATCATGTGCCAATTTTTAGAAAAAAGTGCTAGTTTTCCCCCTAAGGGGGCTGCCAAAAGATAAGTGCTTGGTGCTGGCAGAGGAAAGTCACTGGGACTGTTTCCTTTATGGCTGTGATTTGTCTTCTCCGCTTTTGGAGGTAGAATCGCCCCACTGTTTAGGCCTGTATGATCCCTGGGGCTGGGATCTGCCTCTGGGGCATCTGTATCTGCCTTTTTGTGGCCTGTCTGACACTGGAAAGGACCAATTCTTTGTAGGCCAGTTCCTGCTAAATCTGGGTGGCTGTACCTATAAGAAATCCTTTACTGTTTGCATAGATTTTGCTTTGTCCTCCATTTTCTTCAACACCTCCTCTGCTTTAATACCAAATAAAGTATCATGCTGTAATGGAGCATCTAATAATTTTGCTTTAACATGATCAGGCAGATTCTATTCCTTTAACCAAGCATTCCTCCTAATGACAGAACCCGTAACTGCGGCCCTGCAAGAGGCCTCCAGGGAATCAAAACCACATTGCAATGTATGCTTTCCCACTTGCTCAGTTGAATGCAATGAATCCTGCATTTCCTTATTTTCTGCACAATCAGAATTTGCCAACATTTTCTGTTTTAGCAGTGACATTAAGTATTGCTGATATTTAAGCATATGAAATTGACAATTTAAAGCCCTCACAGCCAAAGTAGCAGAAGTGTAAACCTTTTTTCCCCATCTGTCTAGTGCCCTTGAATCCCTATCAGAGGGGATAGGGTTTTTTGCAGTAGAAGCCTTGACCCCTTTGGGACCCTGAGAAATAGTTTCTGGGTCAGCAGCAGGGTTTTTATACAGAAATTTATGTGAATCTGGAACCCTGTAGTATCTGTCTGGTTTAACAGGGGCAGGGGGTAAAGAGTCAGGAGAAAGGCCGGACTCTGAAAATACATTATCTACAATGTCTAACACAGGGGGAATAGCAAGAGGCCTGTGCTGAGGTAGTAAAAGAAAATCTCTAAGCCTTTTCTTTGATTCTGAGTAGTCTTGGCTCTCCCAGTGGAAGTGCTCCCTCATAGTATGCAGGGTTTCCCCAAAAGAATAATCCTCAGGAGGAGAGGCTGAAGGGATAGATTCTTCAGCATCAGAATCCTCATAGGGAGGAAGAGAGTATTCCTGTTCAGAAGAGGAGTCAGAGGAAATGGAAACCTGATCTGTAAATTCATATTCCGTCTCTTGCCTAGGCCTCTTATCAGGGGGGGATGGGAACCCCTGATCAAGGTAATTAGGTCTTCTGCCATTTTGAGCATCTGTTTTTTAGGCATGAAAGTCTGTCCAGGAGAATGCTGTACTTGTTTCTTTGTCTTTAGAACTGCTTTAGACTTTGCTTTAGAAGCTGAGGTAGGCTTTACATATAACTGTGTAGGTCTGAAAACACCCTCAGAAGCCAATGCCTGCTCAGCTGCTCTGGACCCATCTGAGGGAATAGTTTCCGAGTGTCCAATACCTTGAGTACCCAGAGGCCTAGCTGGCTCCATGTGGGAATCGGCAGTGGCCTGTGGCTCTGAGGTAGCGGGTGTCAGGGGCTGCAAAAGCACCTCACTGAGAACCGGCGTACCGGCAACTGGCTTATTGGAAGCCTCGTCATCAGTTTTGGACCTCGGATGCCTGTCCTTTTCTTTTTCCTTGCGCTTTTTATAAACTCCGGTCATTGGCTGTTCCAACGGCATTATATAATTGAATCTTCGGCCAAAGTAATGAAAGGCAAAATCGTACCGATGCTTAATAGTGCGTTGGTTAAATCTAGCACAAAACCAACAGCTAGCAATCTTGTGATCAGGGCCTAGGCAAGGAATACAGTAAGAATGAAAATCCTTATGAGGTATTTGCTTCCCACAAGAAATACAATTGTTAACTTTTTCTGACATCGGTCTGGAGCAAGAAAAAAGTTTCCCCAATGGGGTACTTAGCTTTAATGAAGACTTTGGATCTGAAATTCGTTTTTGAAAATCTCAGTAGTCGACCGGCTGGCACTTGCGAACTGCTTTTGCTTCGGACACCGCACGGCAAGAAAGACTGGAGAAAATGGCGTCGGCTGAATCTTTTATACCCCTGGCACACTGACGTCAGGGAAGAGGCGACAGCAACCGACGCCGGACCTAGACATTGGAATTCAGGCCGACTGCAGGTAGCCTGCCAGCAGGATAACCCAAGTGTAATGACTGCAACAGTGAAACACGATGAACATCTGATGTTGATGAGAAAAGAAAAGAATGGCAGAATATAATTTTAGATTGTGTGTGTGTGTGTGTGTGTGTGTGTGTGTGTGTGTGTGTGTGTGTGTGTGTGTGTGTGTGTGTGTGTGTGTGTGTGTGTGTGTGTGTGTGTGTGTGTGTGTGTGTGTGTGTGTGTGTGTGTGTGTGTGTGTGTGTGTGTGTGTGTGTGTGTGTGTGCGTGTGTGTGTGTGTGTGTGTGTGTGTGTGTGTGTGTGTGCATGTGTGTGCGTGTGTGTGCGTGTGTGTGTGTGCATACTCATAGAACACATTAAAAGAAATTGAAAAAAGACAATAAAAGACAGATAAATACAGAAAATGGACTGAAATTTTTTCATAAAGCAGAGAAGGTTTCTGAGGAGAATTTTATTAGACAAGTTATTGGTGAAAGGGGGTATGTCATATAAAGTAATGAAAGAAAGACACTGAGTTCACTGCAGTGAAGAAGAAGAAACAATAAAATATTGCTTTTTTTGGATTGCAAAAAGAATAAAGAATTTGGGGAGAGTTTAAAAATGAATATAGATTGGAAAGATTTAAATGTATAAATATGAATATGAAATTATATGATAATTATGACAAAGTAAAGAATGAAAGAAATAGAACTGTTTAGTTAAGTTCATTTGTGCTGATAACTTGTAAATAATTTTAAGTATGAATGTAAAAATGAGTGTCTAAATAATTGATTTAAAGTTTTTATATGATATAAAATTAATTTAAATGTTAATAAAGCAACCCCTACCATTTTGATTAGTGCCATGAAAACATTTATATCCACTTGAGCTATCAGCAGCTCAGACAGATGGGGCTTCAGTTTAGCATCTCATCTGAAGGAAGGCACACTCAGATGTGCAGTACCCCCATTGTGTCAATATTAGAAAAGTAATAGGTTCATAAATTCATAGGAGGTTACTAGACTAACAGCTCAGGAGCCCGTACAATCCTAGCCAGTTATACCCAGATTTTACCCAATTTTCTAACCCTAGTGGAAGGTTAACAAGGGTCAGCAAACAGGGTTTTGACTATGTTTACAGACTGCCTCTGTCCATAAGGGACATGGGCACCACTCTAGCAGTGAATTTGTGATTTATCATCCATTGCTCCAGATTTGTCTTGAAGATGGTCAAGGAAGGGCTCTCCTTTATGTGAATAGGAAACCTATTCCAGAGGGGGAGCAATCTATGGAACACATATCTGCCTCTCCAACATGATCTGCTAATGTCAAAGATCAGGTTTAGATCTTTGGAGCAGGCAACCCTTCTGCAGATAGTTTTGTGAATATGCAGCATGTCCATCAGGGCTGTGTCAGGGACTGTCTTGTAAGTCAAACACAGATCACCCCTTAGTAATCATTTGGAAACTGAATACAGTGATGGGGCTGTTAATTGGTCTACATATGACATGTTGATTATACCCTGTATTTTTTGGTGGAAACCGCTGAAGATACTGCACCTGTTGCAGGTGCTTGGCAAGGTACATGCCAAAGGGTGCATTGTACTCAATTACTGGTCTGATTAGGGCTGTGTACAGTGATACTATGACATCCTTAGATCTGGATGCCAAGCCCTTACTTATAAGCTGAGCCACATAGATGGATTTCCTCACCACAGTGGACACATGGTTGTCAAAGATCAGATTACTATCTGCTTGAGTCCCAGATTTCTCACCACTGGGTCCACTCTTAGGAGGATGTTATCAATGTTGTAATATGCAGGGGTATTTGATTTCCCAAATGGTATTATTATGCACTTTTTCACATTTAGTTTGAGGCCATGTCTCTGACACCAATCATTAGTCTATGTCAGAACTTTCTATAGGATATCAACATAATTTGGGGAGTCAATGACTGCTCCAACTTACAATCATCAGCAAAATTGGTCAAAGGCCATCTACATTTGCCTTGACATCTGAGAAGTATATTCCAAACAGAAAGGGGCCCAGCACTGAGCCTTGTGATACTCCACTGGTGACTGGCCTCTTTCTGGATGTGGACTCCCCACTCTAACACCATGTGTCCTATCCATAAGTCATTTGGCTATCCATCTGATGATGTAGAGGTTTATGCCCAATTTGTGAATTTATCTATACATCACACTGGGGGGGGGTTCAACACTCCTCCATGTTTGTGGGTATTATGTCAAGGATGTATGAGCCCCTAGTGGGAGTGCTGACCAGCTGAATGACAACATTCAGAAATCTCTGAGCCTGCATGCTAGTGGCCATATGTTTCCCAATTTATGGAGGGGTAGATAAAAGCACCCATGAGTAGTGCTTTGGGCTGAATAGTAAGTGATTCTAGTAACGTCAGCTATGCAGAACAGTTTTTATGGTTGGAGACCTGTAGCTAGCAATGATATAGTGGGGGATTTTGCCTATTACCATCTGGACATGGAGGAACTCAAGTGAGTCTCCCTGCTTGATCAATCTAGAGGTGTGATTGCTTTTTATGTAAACAGAGACATTTCCTCCTTTCATTTTTTCAGAGGGTGGTCTGAATGTGTGATAGACATTGTAGCCTTGCAATGCTTGAGTGCTTAATGCAGCCTTGAATCATGTCTCTGTAGCTGCACAGACGTCAGCATTCTCCAGGGCAAGGAGAACTTCCAAGGAGTCCAGTTTCTTGTTAAGACTCCTAGCATTGAGTAGTAGTACCTTCAACTTGGTGTAGTACCTTCAGAACCTCCAACTACCTGCTGTGGGAATAGAACCAACAGGGAAAAATCATCTAGAAAAACAAGCCTGTTTCTGATCAAACTCTGAAAAGAAACAAATTGTCACTCCACCACTGAGGCTGCCATACATTAAGCTGTGAATAGTCTAGAGACGTAGGAATGCATGCTACAAAATGGAACTTTTTTGACTGCAATTTACAGGACTATAGCAGTAGAACAATACAATCAGACATGGTTATGTGATTCATATATTGATTAATAGTTTTCCCAGAACTTAAAGAAATTAAGATTTCTAGCCACCTAAACACTGTGTTCAATGTGAACATTTCAATGTCTGGTATCAGATAAATAACTAGTCACAAATTCTACCCAGCAGTACACAGATATTTTTTTCAGGAACCATCTAACATTACTTTATGTGACATAATTTTGACCTACCCACCTTCACCATCATCAGATTGGCATCTGTTATGGGTGTCTTGCAGATGTTAGTCTTCAGCTATCATTCCTAAGCTTCACATACTGGAAGTGTTTTCTTTGTTTTATGTCAGTAGATGAAATTATTTGGTCTCCATATCATTAACTATGAGGGGGTACTGAAAAGTTCTAAGCCTGACCAACTTTCTAAACTCTGAGTGTTATTTTGTCTCTGTAGCTGAAAAGAGGGTTATTTCATCTTGTAAAGTGCCAATATGCAGCATTATAATGTTATGTTTTGACATTGTTTCAGATCATTGATTGAACCACGTCAACAAAAAAGTGTGGAATTTTCAAGTGTGGAAATCTGAGCCATCATGAAGTCCCTATTCCTGAAGAAGAAAACTCTAAAGGAATTCCATGATTGTATGATGTAAATATTGAGTGACAAGTGCCCTTCTTATGCAACTGTGAAGAAATAGTGTGCAAACTTTCAGTGTAGAGATTTTGAGACCAAAGATACAGCAAGGTCTGGGAGGCATCAAACAGTGTCAACTCCTGAAATTGTTGACAATGTCCAAGACCTGATTTTGGCAGATCAACAAATGTCAGCTAAAACAATTGCTGACACGCTAGAGATATCAAAGGGATGTGTTGGGTTTATAATCCATGAGCAGTTGGGTATATAGAAACCTGTCAGCCAAGTGGGTGCCCAAATGTTTGAATGCCAATGAGAAAAGACATCAAGTGGATGCTTCAAAGTTAATTTTGCAGCATTTTCATTGACCTGATGCCAACTTTTTTGGAATGACTAAATACTGTTGATGAAACATGGTTACACCACTATAATCCTGAGAGAAAACAACAGTCCATGCAATGGCGGCCTTCAGGTTCACCAAAGAAGTTTAAGACCCAAAAGTCAGCAGGAAAGGTCATGACCGCAGTGTTTTGGGTTCAGGAAGGTGTTGTAATGACTGACTGCCTTCCTAGGGGTCAAACAGTTAATGCAAAACACTACTGTAACTTGTTGTGCTGACTAAATGAGACATTAAAATTAAAAAGGAGAGGGAAGCTGCAGAAAGGAGTTCTCTTTTTGCAAGACAATACACCTGTTAACAAGGCTGGCAAAATGATGACTATGTTTTGATGAAACTATGGTTTGAGTGCACAGACCATCCACCCTACTCACCAGATCTTCGTCCACCTGACTATTTCTTGTTTCCAAACCTCAAAATAAGTTTGAAACGGGGGCAATTTTTGAGAGATTCAAAGATGATTGCAGCAGCAGAGCAGTACTTCAGTGACCAGACTTCAGAATTTTTTTTGCCGGGCTACAGAAACATCAGACACAATGTGTCAAGTTTGTTGAACTTCGGGGAGAATCTTCTTGGTTGGGCTTAGAACTTTTCAGCACGCACACCCCACCCCCTGTAAGTCTAGAGATTCATTTGGAAGAATTAGCCTCCAATCTCTTTGCTTTAGTTTATTTATTTTTCCTTGAATGGGGAGGCTAAGCATGATGTGTTTTCAATTCCCCAAGAGGTGTCCCAGGTGAGAGAACTTGCATGTTTGTGTCTATTTGTCTGTCTGTCTGTTTTTCACTCTGATGGGTGCATTTGTGAATCTTTCCAAATGATTCCTGATTTAATGCCCATTAGGCTATGCTAAAACAAAATAAAGATAGTACTCTGAACTGGAGTGCCTTATTTTAAGCATACAGTTAAAGGTATTTAAGGGTAATATTACTAGGATTTTTGTTTTAAAGATGTGTTCTTTATAATATTGGGAGAATGGTATATCTTGTTCCTTTGGAAAATATGCTACTGCTTATCATACAATGTTTACTTAAAAATGACACGTTTGTTCAAATATCCATATTTTATGTCCTGTCTATCACTGTGATCAATCATTTGTGTTTACCTTCTGACGATGTTCATTCTACTGTTGAACAGGTTTGTTATACTTTGCTTTTCATAGCAGATGACAGTTCAGCATACCTCTCAATGGCCTAGATTTTCGTATAATGTCCAGATGTTTGCCTCATAAAGTCATTGTTTTCAGGCAAATCAATGTCAGATCATTGAGGACTAAGTCAGAATATAATAACAGACAACTGAGTTTCAGACTGCATACCTTCCAGAAAATTGTATCAGCTAAGTTTGTAATAGCACATATTTAAAAAAAAGTCCTTATTTTTGGGACGTTGTCCTCCCAGTATGTTTTTGTCCAGATTTCTTGCTCTAAGAGGTTGTGAGGTATACAGTTCAGTAAACTCAGCATTTGCTATCAAAATCCATGAATAATGAATGCACTGAGTTAAAGATTTTTTTCTTTAAAGTGTAATTATGTCTTAATGATATATGGTTAATTATATGCAATGCTCTCATATAAAGAATATTTCAGTAACAATCTTTCAACATTATTTTATATCACTATTCTGTGTCTCTTTCTAGCTTTTTCATTACTTAAATAATGTTCATTTTGAAATGTCAGGAAAACGGAAATTTTATTTTAATGAACAAGGGTATTCACCATCACTTTATGCTATTCATAACTGGCAGCTAATACAAAATGGATATTTTCTTATTGCTAAAGTTGGCGATTATGGTCCAAGTGCTCTTAATGACAAGCAGTTTTCAATTTTACCTGAAAACATCATGTGGAATGGCCAGCAAAGACAGGTTAGAAAGCAACTTTATTACAAATAGTTAATATTGAGGTAATGACTTTTGTTCAGTAATTACTTTGTTGATTGTAACATCAAAGTTTAACACTAAAAACACTATTCTTAAAAACAAACATGAACCTGCTTTGGTTTTGAAACAGAGTGTTTATGGTTTCTTCTCTCTTTCCTCATCATGTGTACATTCCGCATTATTTGGAATGCTTCAAGACAAGTATACTTGAGATACTAATGTAGCTTAAATGTCACTGCTGTTCCACCTATAACTTTTAACTTATACACAGCAACTAGAATGGCTTTAATATGAATACATCTAAAAACAACCCATGGGAACAACTTTCATTGAGCAAATGAATGAATAAACAAACAAAATAATGTATTCCTGCCTCTAAATATCACTTCATATCCTTTCACTTTTCAGTCTCACTTCATATCCAGGAGGAAGCATTCTTAGACATTTACTATTAATTGCAGATATACAGTACTACACAGAAACAAGGCAAGAGAGCAGCAAACTGTGACTGTACATAAAGCCTAATCATTCCTTCATGAATTATCCTTTGGCACCCACTGTTGACTCTTCCCTGGCTTGAGTAATTCTCTCTTACCTTATCAGGGTGGCTTCTTTCAGAGATCTGAATGGCCATCCAGTAGATATCTGTGTCAATGTTAAGTCTGGAGAGTTTTTTTTTTTTTTTTAATGTTGCCACCACATGGAATAGTTTCAAAAGCCTTGTAAAGGTCAAAGTAAGCAGTATAGACTGCCACATCCTCATCCAGGGCTTCAGTAACCATTTTGAAGAAATTTACTTCTTTCATTATGTACAATCTACATTCTACAAATCAAGATTTGTTTGGGTCCAGGTTATAGGTCACCTAAGTCATCATTTATCAGCTCAGTAATTATGTGCTCCAAAAGCTTAGAGATGGTACTTGAGAAGTTAATATATCTTTAATGTCTGTAGTGTGACCACCTTTACATGATGGTATCACTATAACCAATTCTTCATGTTTCAGGGGATTAGTGTGTGCAAAGATCTAAGTTACAGAGGTTTAAGAGAAGTTTGGTTAAGTGGTTTAAGCTGGAGCCATTATTAGGTACAAAGTATTTTTGGCTTTGTATAGTGTAGATATAACCTGGTCTGCAATAATTTTGGGAGGGTTGGTTGGTGGTGGCGATGTAGAATTCTTGTTGATTTGGGAGTATGAAATCAGTATTAACTTTGTCTGTGGAAATAATACTAACTTCAGGGTCAGAGAAGGAGACTCCATTGTAAATAGGTTTGGTAGCGTAATGGCCATCATTTCATTTTCTAATTAAACTAAAGGTGACTTTATGATCATCCCTAACTTCATATCTGGCATTATAATACATAATGGTATGCTTCAGGGTTTTACTTATTTATTTTAAGCCCCTCTACATTAGGAAATCAATGATCTGTTAGGCAGGTAGAGCTTTATTCTGATTGTTTTAAAACTTGCTTATATGGAAAACCTATCATGTGATCTCATTTCTAAATGTACTATTCCTCGTGGCAGATGGGAACTTACATCTTTGATGCATGTGTGTATAAGGGTATAAAATTCAGAACAGTATGCAAATGTATCTGGTGCCTGGGTTGTATGGAGAATTGCCCCTGTGATGTCCCTACTCTGGGGCATTAATCAAGGAGCTTGAATCCTCACCACTGACACTGCTGAGGGCATTCACTTGGAACAAAGATAGATGCACACATTTTTTCCAGATGCAGCTCTCTGCACCAAGCACAATTTACCTTAAGAGCACACAGGGAACACACTCAGTCCGGGATCTGGGTTTACCTCTCTCACCCCAGACCCCCAGTAAGACTCCCCACTGGCACAGCTATAGAGTTGAGTCCTTGGCTGAGTGTCCCAAGCCATGTCTTCCACCACTCTCTCTGTGAAACCAGTGCTCTGTGTCCCTGCTCCAAGTAGCTAACGCACACACTCTTTGAGGTTTAATTTTCACACACACCTAGGAAAGGCTGGAATAGATGTACTAGTTATACCCTTCTGCCCAAACTATAAGGTAGATACTGCCACCAGGACACTCCAAAACAAGCTACTCTAAGTCTCTTAAAATGGTACCCAATTATACTGAGTAAAATTAATATTAATGCAATCATAGTGTTCGACCAAATGCAGCAAGGCTGCCAGGAGTGGCCACAGTGTCACCAAATAAATATAAGTACTCTCAAAGCTTAAAACATTCTTTAAAGACCAGCCACAATGAAAAGTTTAAATATATTTAATAATGAATAATAAAAGAACATGAAAATACTAAATATGTATTTACAATAAACACCAGAGTTCAATCACAGCAAATATTAAAAATAACTCAGATAAATAGATTCACACAGATACAGGTAAAACAGTACTTAATTAATCTCCCTATATTTTCCTGGCTGATCAAAAGAGTTACTATTCACTGGTTACATGCTAAATCAAATCAAGATGAAGTGAGTGAGGGCTCCTTCTTGTCAGGTTCCAAAAACAGACTGCTCTGAGACTTCTTCCTCATCTAGTATTAAAACATAATTTTAGTGCTGGATTACAGAATAACATCACATACATCTGGTCATCTGACTTCTCCTTCCTATACTACTCCCCTTTACTGAAAACTGAACCAGAATCTCACACATATGTTTTACCATACACACAGAGCTTTGCTAAGATGTTTTATAGCATCTGGAAGCCATAAACACATTTCATCACTTCTACCCTTCCAGGGTGGCAATTAGTTCACTGTTAAGGACAATACAGCAGAATTCTTAGTCCTTGTTTTCACAGATGTTTCATCTCTGGCTACAGTCAGAACTGTAAGATACAATCTTTATGGCATACTGGGTGATTTAAAGACTATTTTTCAAAGTTAGCTGGACTGAGATTAACCCTTTCTCTTCCAGAATCCTCTGTTGCAATATTAATTTCAGCAGTTATAATACAGTCGGACATACAGGTGTATTTCTTTTTTTCTGTCCAATAGGACTCACTGTTGGTATATTTTTTAACACAAGCAGCTGTACAAATACATTTTCAACACAAGCAGCTGTACAAATCAGTTTGCTATACAAATGACATATAATTCTTTACAAAACCTCAGCTAGCTATGCCGGCATATGTTACACATCCACTGCTCTACTCCTCCTGGCATAGCTGGCAATACCTCACATTGTCACATCAGATTCAGGCTCCTTGATTACTGGCCCAGAGGGGGGATGTCACATATTGGAGGCAGTGGTGAGAAGTAGGGTAGTAGGTGTGTAACATTTGCCAGCATAGCTAGCTGGAGTTTTGTAAATTATTATATGTAATTTGTATTTCAGCCTGAGAAGACAGTGCTATCTTTGTGCTGGAAACTAAAGTTATGTATTTGCCATAATGATAGATCTGTGTTGTCTCATTTTCACCTGGTTCAATGTTTGGGTAGTCAGATCCAATTGCATCTGACCTTGGTACCTTCTACCAGAGCTTTGGATCTGAGACTCTGACTCCTCCCCTACCCACAATTCCCCCCTTCTGTCTGAATTACCTCAGATTAAGTTTGCTAACTATTCTAATCAAATAGAAAAATTATGTTTTTCTAAAAGAAAACTATCATGGAATGACATAACTTTTTAAGTGTGCTACACTTGGAAAGGAGATCTTAAACAGACCAGTTCTTAGGCAGGGTCAGTCAGAGCACAAGAAGATAGAATATAACAAATCTGAAGGAGGAAGGATGGAGGAATGTTGAACCAGATGAAAATGAGAAAACACTAGTCTCTCATTATGGTAAGTACATAACTTTTATATCTAATGTCTATTTTTGTTTAATTCAATGTTTGGGACAAATCTCCAAGCTGCTTAAAAAGACTTGAGTGGTCTCAGTGAAGGGCATTCCTGAGAATGGCAGAGCCAAAAGATGAGTGAGCTTTTGATTGTACATCCAACTTGTAATAAGATATAAATGTGTGAACTGTTGACCAAGTTGGCACTTTACAGATGTCATTAATAGTTACTCTTTTCATGAATGCTGTAGAGGTACTGACATATGGTATTGCCATAGTGGTATGAGCCTTAGATTTTGAATGCAGAAACAATCCCTGAGTTTTATAAACAAAGGAAATACAGTCCACCACTCACTTAGAAAGTGTAACTTTTGGCACATGGTGTCCCAATTTTGTCTTGAAAAAGGAGACAAATAACTGATATGATTTTCTAACACCTTTGGTACGGTGTAAGTAAAATCTAGGTTGTCTGTGAACATCTAACGTGTGAAGTAAAATTTCTCCTTTACTAGAGCAGCTTGGAAAAAGAATACTGTTAACTCAATGCATTGATTTAGAGCAGCTTCAGATGAAACATTTAGAAGAAAGTTAGAGTTCATTATCAGTGACATTCTATCTCTATAGAAGATGAGAAAGGGTGATTTGCATGAAAGCTCTTGTAACTCTGAAATTCATCTAGAAGAGGTAATAGCAATCAGGAAGAGTTTTCCAAGAAAGAAACTTCAAGTCAGCTGACACTGCAGGCTCAAAAAAGGTTTCTGAGTCAATGACTGAAGTAATAATGTGACATCCCATGGAGGAACTGGTTCTCCAATGGAAGGCTTCAGTCCCTATGATGAAATATTGGGATATCCTAAAAGAAACAATGGATGAGTCAGTATAGTCTATGTAAAAATTTGAAATGGCAGCCATCTAACGTTGATAGTCGAAAAACTGGAACCCTGGTGGAAAAGTTCTGAAAGAAATTCCAGTATCGATGCAAGAGGGGTAGAAAAGGGATCTAATCCATTTGGCAATGTCAAAATCTGCAAAGTCTTTTTGACTGATTCCTTTTGAGAAGAAGAGATTGTGTTTACTACATTCTGGTATCTCTAGTTATTGTTATAACTGGAGAAATCATGTGGCTAGTTTTAGGATTTGCAAATCCTGCAAAGGTATTCGGGAATGGAAGCCAGCACCTGGGAAGGTGCGGTAAATGAGGTGGAAGGAAGAGGAGGAGACCCGGCAGTCAAATGTGGACTAGAGCATCTCTCAGTTACTGTCCCTGTGGTAAGATGAGGGTAAGTTAACTGCTGCACTTCCTGTTTGCATAACAGGCAAAGAGATCACAGCAAGGTTGGCCCCAGTGGCTGAAAAATCTCTGTTGTCACTTTCTGTTTGAGAGACCACTCATGAGGTAATAGGATAGACCTGCTTAGCCTGTCTGCTAGAACATTTGATGTCCCAGGAGTTTGCATTGCTACCAGGAAATGATGAGAAGATGTTTCCCATTGCCAGACTCACACGGCCTCACAGAAAAAAGGATATGAGCATGTTCCCCTCAATTGTTGATGTGCTATACCACTGACATATTGTCTTTCTGGATTGAAATCACACCTTTGGATAAGGAGTCCTGGAAAGCCTGCAATGCCAGGAGGACTGCTCTCATGTTCAAGATATTAATGTGAAGATTGGCCTCCACAGCTGACAAAGTATGTAGAACTGTCTTACCCTCAAAATACACCCCCCTGCACCCTAGAAATGAAGTGTCGATGGTTACTGTATCCTGGGAAATTGATGAAAAGAATGGTCTCCCTTCTGCTATTAATATAAAAGTTATTCACTAACCTATGTGGTTTCTATGTATCTGAGTAAGATGGATGCTGGCATGGAGGGGATGAAGGTTCTTTGACCACTGGACCAATAGTGTCTATTGTAGCATTCTTATGTATATCTTGCTAGTAGTGCTAACATAATAGTAGAGAACATCAGACCTAACAGACCAAGGATCGATCTTGCCAATGGGCAGCGATGCTGAACTACATGAGATCCCACCAACCTTAATGACAATACTCTTGCCACTGAAAGTTTGTCACTTTGTTGAATTGTGTTGTCTGCCACACTATGAAGTCTGTGTGTTGAGTAGGGAACAATTTACTCTTCATATGATTGATAGTTATTCCGATCTCTTCTCCAAGATGGATTAGGAATGGTTGGTGTTGCAGCAGTAGATCTGTGTTGGTAGCAGTTAAGAGTTAACATCTAGATAAGGAAAGACTTGGATCCTGTGCAGTCATAGGTGAGCTGCAACCACAGTCATAATCTTGGAGAACACCTGGGGAGGCTGATGTGAGACCAAATGGCAGTGCTCTGAACTGGTAATGATTGGCTCCCAGTTGGAAAAGGAGAAATCTCCTGGATCAGTGTTGAATCTTTATGTGGTAGTAGGTATCTTGGAGATCTATACAGCACATCCAATTGCCCTGTCTCAAGAGGGGTAATATGGACAGTACCACTACCTTCTGAAATTTTGTCTGTTTGACAAATTGAGTGAGGTGATTGAGGTCCATTACTGGCCTGAGATCTCCTGCCTTCCTTGGACCTAAAATAATTTGGAATAGGCTCCAGATTCTAACTGGTCTACGGTGTCTGTTGGATTACTTTTTTCTATAAATGTTTAAACTTCTGTTGATGCAGATTCCAACTGATTGGGTGGACCTTTGGGAATATTTAATATTTTCTTTGGCAGATATGAAAATGGTATGGTATAGCCTCTCATGATTATCCTTAACACTCCTGAATCAGAATTAATGATTTGCTAAGCTTGTGGGTATAAGCTTAAGCACCTCCCCCAATTGCTTTCAGAGTGCTGCAGCTGAGTAACCCTTCAAGGGCACTGGTAGGATTTCTCAATGAAGGGACCATGGAAACCCTGATCTGCAGTCCTTCTCTGCCATTCAAGTGGTCTCCTCCTCTGCCTCAGGAGGTCTATCCCCAGGAGTCCTGTGGCCAAACTCAGTGATTTCCTGAACCACCTTTTCTTACCTCCCCTTTGATTCATGGAATAGGATATTTGTAAAATGGAGAAATAGATTCATATTGCAGATAGGGTTTTGCCATCTTGTTCATTCCTGGCAAGTGTCTGATAGCTGTCTCTTTTACCTTGTGTCCAAATAGTGTGGAACTATTGAGAGGGGAATTAATGAAGGATGCCTTGAAGCTTTCTGTGAAGCCACAAAGCTGTATTTAGGCATGGCAAATCATGGTAATGCCTGTACTAGCTGTTCCTGCTGTGCCATCTTCTGCATTTCATATCAGTCACATGACAACACCAGAAGTATATTGTATGGTAGACATTTGGGCATCCACTGTCTTTTGGATGTCCGATGGTAAGTTACCCAAAAGAGACTTGGATATCTCCTTGATCAGGTCCCTTAAGAAACAAGTCAAATGAGCAAGGTAATTCAGTACTCTGAGTGCAAAAGTCAAGGAAGCATAACTCCATCTCCCCTAACCTGTCCAAAGCCCTGTTTTCTCTGTTAGGGGTGATAGACAAAAGAACTGTCTCCAGTCAGTTCTTTCTTTGTGGTAACTGTTACCACCATGGCATCTACTGGAGGACCTTTAAACTAGTGTTTTGCTGTCTTTTAGAACTATTAGGATTCTGTCTGGTTTCTTAGGGATGTGCTCTGTAACATCAGGGTCCTTCCATGTCCTCTGTGCCATAAGATCTACCAATGCACCAGGAGGGGGGAACCACCCAGGAAACAAATGAGCCAGACCCCAAAGGTTTCAAGGAATATGGACTCATCTGGAGAAGGAGATTCAGTGCACCATTCCCCCTTCAGCTTCATTAATTCTAGTATGTCCCAAATGTGATGTCTTCTGAGGGGGGTCTGGGGGGATCTTTTTCCCTCATTCAAATCTGTGTCCTCAGTGACCAACATGGAGAGGAGTCTATGTGCTTCCATTTGCATGTCGCCTTTCTCTGAAGATATCTCTGGAGTTCTGGGGAGACAAATTGACATAAGCCTATGGGTTCTGATTGTCAACCTAAATGAAAGGAAAGAGGAACAGGCTCCACTGAGTGTTGGGATGGATCCAAACTCAGTGCACATACCTGCCTTCTTGATCCAACCAAGGCACTTTCTATAGCCTCAAAAACCGACTCCACAATTGGAGCCAAGGAAAAACTTCATCTGTTAACTGTCTCAGGAAGGCTCCCTGTTCTGGCAGAGATTGGTTCAAAGGAGGACCTTGAAACCAAGCTGTCAAGTACTGAGACACCAAGGGGGAGAAATAACTCTGAGAACTTTGGGGTCAACTCCACCATCAGTGCTCCAATACTGACAATTTAGCTACAAGACTTGTCTCAAACCAATAGTATCAGACTTGAGAGAGTAAGGGATGTTATCAAAACCGAAGTCACTTGGATTGTCAGAAACATCTGAGGTGTGCTATAAGTGTTAGGACATGTGGTAGCCAGACCTAAATAATAGACTGGTATGGGTCTATGTGACAGGGTCAATGGGCCTTTTCCCAGCCCTCCTCTGGGGGAGGTTGCTGGGAGAACTCCCAGTTGGGTCTGTGTCCTCAGATGTTTTCTTACCATTCAGTCAACTTCCATTTCTGTGAGGCTTCTGGTGGATGATGCTATTGATGCAGGTCTTGAAGATATTTTATATTGTAGGATCAATGAATGTAACTGTGGGTTCACTGGCTCAAGAGAAATGGTAGCCCTCAGGGAGGGAGTTTATACCCAACTGGTAGGTGTATCTGACTGTCTCAAAGTTTTAGGTATCGAATCCAACAAACTGGATGGATTCAGAGATCTTTTTCTTGATTTTTTATTCTCTTCTCTTCTGATCTCTTTTCTTTATCATTTTCAGTACAGACTTCCCTCTGCATTTCTCTTTAGATCAGTCCTTATCTTTTCCTTCTATTTGTCATTACTGGGAAAATCAGATATAGGTCTTACTTCAGAAGACGTAGTGGAGGACACTATCTATGGGAGAAGCAAACCCTTGATTATTAAGTTTTCCCTCCTAGTCTGGTTGTCTCTAAAAGCAGCACAAATTCCACAATTTGCTTGAAGGTGAGAAGCACCTGAGCAGTAAACAAACAGGAAACTAGGATTTTGAAGAGCAATGCTCTCAATTGTCTGGATTTTGACAGAAACACTAGATTTTTCCTTATATTTTTGTCTATTCCTCATAAAAATTATGGTTTTCTGGAAAATCACTAATGATTAAAGTCACTAAATAATAACATACATTTGAGTTTTGGACTTTATATCCTTCAGAAAATTTATATTAATACAAATCCTGTTATTCTAGCATCTTTCTAAATTTATAAGAGCAGTATTTAAAATTTGTCCTTATTTTTTGTACCCCCCCCCATTACTTTAGGCTTTGTTCAGATTTCTTGTGCTAAGAGGTTGAGAGGTACGTTAAGGAAGGAACTTGTGTCCACAGTATGAACACTTTTTAAAACTTGCTGGTTTGTCTGACATTAGAAAACAGTGTTTATACACTATAAGAAAAAGTCTACTTTCTCTCTCTCTCTCTCTATATATATATATATATATATATATATATATATAACCACACTATACAATAAACAGTTGAAAAAAACATGAAATAGCTAACCAACCTACTGTCACACACAAGTTTAATGTTATTTTTGTTGAAGTAATATTACTAGAAAAGTCTAGAAGAAAAAACAAAAACAGCCTTAAGGACCAAATATGTAAAAAAAAAACCTAACAGCCTATCCTAACTTTAATCTATAGTATACACTACACTAAATGCTATAAGGGGGAGGAGTCGAGAAGAATTTAAATTTGAAAAAGGTTTCACTTATCATGATTTCAGAAAGAGCTCTCAGAAACACGTCTGGATTAACAAACACAATCTAAGGTAATCCAGACAGAAGGAGGGGATTGTGGGGAGGAGTCAGAGTGTCAGATCTAAAGCTCTGGTAGAAGGAGCTGAGGGTAGATCCAATTGGATCTGACTACACAAACACTGAATAGCACAACAATAGACAATATTGGATCCAACTTTCTATAACTACACAAATATATGAGTTTTCAGAATAGAGGAAGACCTCTAGTTCAAGCATTTTGCTGCCCAAGCTTTTATTACTGAGTGTTCTGCATTGTTATTGCCTGGATTAGAATTTACTGAATGAATATGCCCATGAGCTGAACTTTGTCTAAAAAAGTCACTATGGTTTAGTCAGTAAGACAAAGTAATGAAATGAAAGGTGCAGCACATCCATTGCTAAGCAGGAGGGTATGGTAACTGCAACAGCCCAAAAAGACATATGCTGGATCCCCCTGAAGTGACATCAGTTAACTACCCAATTGTTGAAGTTAATCATTTTACATTTAATCTCAGTCATCATTCTTGGTGATGGTAAAATACTACTCAGAATCAATGACCTTCTTTTCTTGGAGATATGAGAGGAGATCACAATAATGCCTCTTCTATCTATCTATCTATCTATCTATCTATCTATCTATCTATCTATCTATCTATCTATCTATCTATCTATCTCTCTATCACTGCATCTCTTCAAGTAGAGATTCTCTATTGTTCACTACTACACAGGCAAACACAAGCCCATAATGCATGTTTAGGGTGGTGAAGGATCTTGACTGCCCTTTTATCATCCCACATAGTAGCACCAGAGAAACAGCTTACTGTAACACTGTCCACGCTAGCTCTGGTGAGTGCAGTGTCAGTGTGCTTATCTAAGGAGTCACCAGAACCAAGGACCTCTGACTTTTTGCAGACCTATGGGAACTTAGGGAGAGACTTCCAGTTTTCTTGATTTATAATAGAGGTATGTGAGGGAATAGATGTGGAAAGAAATACATATGTGTCCCTATGTAGCAGAGGTTTACTAAGTGGGAACCTGGGAAGCTTACATTTCAGCATGTGATGTTAAAGTGCTGTGATGCTGTTTAATGACAATGGCTGCTCTCAAGAAACAAGTCTTAAGCTAAGTATTTGCTTTTCTTGCATATGGAATCAAAGTTGCTCAGAAGTTAAGGGTGGCCAGTAAAAAAGACCCACTTACTATACAAAAACTTCCTACAACTGGCAGGCTGGCAAAGGAATGGAATTACTGGCTGAGCTTGTAATTCATCATTGTTGGGTTAGTGTTCTACCCTGGTAAACAAATGGAAATAAAATAAAGGAAAGGTATAGTACAGTATTTTCTGTGGAGAAATTGTTTATTTTAATGTTCTGAGGTTGCCATGGTGTTCTAAAGTGCTTTTTCTTGTGTTTTTTTTTCTGTCAAAAAAGTAACTTTTGTGTACTAGTAATTTTACCAGAATTGTTGATTGTTTTCCCCAAGACAGAGGCACCATTTTCGGCTTGACCATGAAACAGATTGTCATTCCCATAGTCAGTCCTTCTTCCAGCCACAAAAAAAAAAGAGTTAAGCAAACAGCCTCTACCATCATAGAAGGCTAGCAATTTCCCTCAGCTGCAGGTGGGTGACTCTGTAGTGGCCATTTGTTGTACCTCATGGCCACTCATCTTTTATCCTGGATCCTTTTGGTGTAGTGCATACAGCCACTATGGAATGGGAGTTAGCCACATCCTCTACAGCTGTTGGGGTCCTCTCAGTGGGCAAGGGAGAACCACTCTTGCTGGTCCTAGGAGAGAGGACAGGGAAAGTTTCCCTGTTGTGTCAGAACGTTGTGCCCATCCCTAGGTAAGCAGTGGATGCCATTAGTAATACATATAGCCCCATTTTTTTCTGTCAAAAAGAAACAAAAAATTAAACATGTATCTACTTATCCTGAAATTTATTTGGATAGGAGTACTTTACTGGAACTTGCTCAGGTAAATGTGCACTATTGACCCTTCTTATAGAGTAGCTTCTGGTAAACGAAAGAGGTTTGTCTTTTTTTTCTGAAGGGAATTGAGATTCTAAATCTAAACAGGAAGATTCAGGGACAGATTTAGAGTTTTGTCTTCAGATTTCTGATTCAGACTCAGGAGAGCTCATTTTCTGATTCCTTCTGTGGGGATTCCATCTCTTTTTTCTAAGGCTATTGCTAGAATGTCCCAGTGTTTTCAGTGGGAGAACAATGAGGTTTCTCAGTCCCTCAGAAAATACTAGGAGTTGTTACAGAAGGATTTTGGAGAACCTACAACCATTCCTTCTGTCCTTTCTGCTTTAGAGTATGTGTCTTACTGCCTACAATTTCCCTGATAGTTTGCCAGTTGCCCCTAAAAGGGCAGACAGGATGTATACGTTTTCTCAGTCTTTTAAACATTTTCTTTGCCATTCTCAAACTTGACCCAGCAGCTATAGTCTTAGTTGACTCCACTGCGGTTAGCACTAAGCTGATTCCAATCTTACTTCTTAATAAAAATGAAAAAAAAATTATTGATAGGTATGGGAAAAAAGTGTATACTTCTGCAACTCTTATTTTCAGAATTTTAAATCATCAGGCTCACATGTTAAAGTTTGTTCTGACGTATTGTGAAAAAATGAAAAATGCTTTATCTATACTTTCTTCTTGTGAAGAAAAATCTGTTTTAAATAACTTAAGTTTCTTCTATTGCACAGGTCAATTTGTTTGCATTGTGTGTATGATTCTGCTGATATTTATTACAAGGCTATGTCCACTAGTACTGTTCTAGGGAGGTTTGCTTGGCTGCATTCTTAGAACCTCCCAGATAGTTAAGAAAATGAGATTTTAAATTTTCCCTTAGATAGAGATTTAATGTTGGCCCCTCTCCTGCAGAGGTGATCAAAAAGTGTGACGAAAAGAGGCAAGCTGATTCAGGGAATCCGTAAGAATTTTTAGCCCTCATTTTCCAAATTGTCCAAGGGATTTTCTTTCTCTTTATCCAGTTTTGTCAAAAAACAGAATAAACAGTTTCAATAAAATTCAGGTAAACAGGCATTTAAGAAGTGGCAAGGGGGTTCCAAAAAGATGTCTCAAACCTCACAAAACCAAGGACGCTCCAACAAGTCTGAATGACTGTTCAAGAGACCTTGTGACCCCCCTCCCACCCTGGCCCTTATTGTCTTGCAGAAAGTCTGTATCCTCATTTTTCTATTTGTAACAGATTATTTCAGACAAATGGGTTCTGAAAGTCATTCAATAGGCTTACAGATGGCAGTGGAAGGAAATTCCTCCTTTGCAGACAGTCATCCCTCATCCTGCAGATCAGACTAATTTGTTTCTTTCCGTTCTTCATCGCATGCTGTCTGAAGGAGTGATAAAACCAATTCGTCAATCCCAGGTGGGGAAGGGGTTGTAGTCAAGGATGTTCTTAGTGCAAAAAAAAAAAGAAAATGCTTGGAGATATGTTCTGGATCTTTCTTTCCTAAACCAGTTTGTGACAGTACCCAAATTCAGAATGTCACTTCACAACCTGTTACATTTTTTCCTGTTATGAGTATCCTGGTAACAATAGACTTAAAAGATGCTTCTCATTACATTCCTATGAATCAAAAATTCAGGCATTTCTTAAGGTTTTGTGTGTGTGTGTGTGTGTGTGTGTGTGTGTGTGTGTGTGTGTGTGTGTGTGTGTGTGTGTGTGTGTGTCTGTGTGTGTGTATCAAATTATTGTGACTTTGCCTTACTCTTTGGACTATCCACTGCACCAAGTGTGCTTATCAAGTGTCTAGCTCCAGTTATAGCTCATTGCAGATTAAGGATATCCACATTTTTCCATATTTAGATGACTTGAGTATCTTTGCACACTCTTTTTCAAAATGTCAAGAGTCTCTCTCTTCAGTGAGAGAGCTCTCTTGCACAAGCTAAGATTCCAAGAGTAAATTCAAAAGTCTTTCTTGACTCCCCCATACAGGATTCTGTTCCTGGGATGTCAACTAGGCACCTACGTTCAATGAGATTTTCTTCCTCAGGGAAAAAAAATAGATCTTTATCTAGATTTATTTCTAAGATTTTCTATTCAGACTTCAGTCACTGCAAGGCCCTCAGAATTTTGGGTTTCGTGGCATCTATGATTCTCATGATACCCTGGCAAGACTCCACAATGAGAAATACACAGTGGTATCTGAAATCTGTTTGGTCCCAGCATCAACTCCCTTTATCTTTTCAGGTCCTAGTACTTGGGTTTGTCAGAAGGGAAATGTTTTGGTGGAGGCAACAGATATCCTTAAATCCTTGTCTTCCCTTTTCCATCCCTGCTCCAAAGCAGTCAGTCACCACAGATGCTTTGGACTTTGCTTGGGGATCAGTTTCAGGAGGGATAAAAGTTCAGGGGGTGTGGGTCACTAAGGGCAGATAAAAGCACATAAATATAAATGAGATGCTTGACCTGATCAATGCATTCACCTCTCTGAACCATCTTTGGTCTCCAAGACCTCTTCAAGTGGTTACATACAGTACCACAGTCATATGGTACACAAACAAGCAAGGAGGAACCAGGTTGTATCCCCTTTTCAGACTAGCTATGTTAGCTTGGGATAGAGCTTCACAGCACAATCTCACTCTACAAGCATGCTACATTCTGTCACAGCAAAATTGTTTGGCAGACAAGCTTATCAAGACCAGGACAGACCTTCATGAATGGAAACAAGATCAGGGATCCTTCCAGAATTTGATGTATCTGTTGGGAGCTCCTCAAGTAGACCTTTTTGCTTCCTCTCTGAACAATTAAACATTCTGTTACAGGACTCCATGAAAGAAGGCCTGGAAGACAGGTGCCTTGTCTTTTCTTTGGATAGGTATGTCTCTGTATGTATATCTACTCTTTCCAGTAATACCCAGGGCATTTCATAGGATCATAGGAGATTACTAGGCTATTGGCCCTGAGACCCTTATAAGCCTATCCAAGAGTTTAGCCCATGTTTAAACAAGTCAGCACCTGATGCCCTTGTCCAGCAGGGACATGGGTGGAATCCCAGGGGTATGTTTTCTGTTTCCCATCCAGTTATCCAGGTTGCACTTAAAAAGGGGTAAAGAGGTACTCTGCTTGACATGGAGAGGGAGTCTATTCCTTAGATGGGGGGAGTCTCTGGGTCACAAATCTGTCCTGCCAACAAGTTCTGCTAAGGTCACAGACCAGGTTGTGGCCACGAGAGTGAGTTACTCGAGTGGAGCTTGACTTGCAGATATGCAGCAGTCCCATCAAGGTGGGGTCCATGATTACCTTGTATGCCAGACAGAGGTCACCTCTGAGGAGTCTGTATGAAACTGAGTAGAAGAACAGGGCTTTTAGCCTATTTGTGTAGGGTAGATGTTTGAGGCCCTGGATTGTACTGGTGAGGAACCACTGTGGTATCTCCAGCTGCTGCATGGGATTTGTGAGGTGCATGCTGAAAGGGGCATTGTACTCAATAATGGGACTTATAAGGGAAGAATACAGGGATATTATGACCTCCTTGTCCCTGGATGGGATACCCTTACTTATGAGATGGCCATGTAGAAGGCTTTCCGTATAATGGAAGCAACATGGTGGTCAAAAGTCAGGTTGCTATCAACCTGGGTGCCCAATCCCTCATGACTGATTGCGTGCTTAGGACATTGTTATTAATGTGATCATTTGTGGGGATGTCACTCTCCCCAAAGGGGATGATGATGCATTTTTTTGGTATTCAGCTTGAGACTATGTTTCTGGCACCAGTCATTTGTCTGCATGAGACACTCTTGGAGGATGCCCACATCACTAGAGGAATTGATGACAGCACCAAGATTGCAAACTTGGTCAGCCATAACCTACTGGTTTTGGCCTGCACCTCAGAAAAGTATATTCCAAATAATAGAGGCCCCAAGACTGAACCATAGGGTATGCCACTTGTTACGGGTCTGCAGCTTGAGGTGGCTTCCCCTATTTTGACTAGGTGGGTTCTATCAGTGAGCCAGTTTGCTACCCATCTGGTAACATATGGTTTGATGCCTAGTTGAGAGAGTTTGTCTATTATGCCCGAGTGGGGAATAGTGTGAAAGGCTTTGGCCAGGTCAAGGTAGACAGTGTGCACCATCTTCCCCTTGTCCATTGGCTTTGGTGACTATCTCAAAGAAGTCAACCAAATTTACCAAACATGACCTCCCCTTGATGAAACCAAGCTGTGTGGGATCAAGTGTTTGGAGGTCGCCAATGTCCTTGTTAATGAGGTCCATGGTAATACGTTCCATGGCCTTGCAGATCAGGCTAGTTAGGCTGATGGGTCTATAATTTCCTGAATTGGTGGATCCTCTTCCTTTGTATAAAGGGGTGACAGTGGCTGTCTTCCATGCAGCTGGGGTGAAGCTGGTACTCAGGCTTTGGTTGAATAGGGAGCCTAATGGTGTTGCAAGTACCTGCTTGGGTTCATGTAGGCTGCAGCCTGGGATGTTATCGGGTCCCATGGAGGCTGTATTTTTTCTTCTGAAAATTCAGAAAGAATTCCCCAGGGTCATTATTGTGACTCCCTTTTGATCTAGGCAACCATCGTTCTCCCTTCTTTTGGAAATGACCAGGGGCAATTACCACAAGCTTCCACACATACTGGATCACAGAAGAATGGGTGCGTATGTTACATTCTACTGTCAATCATCTTCGATTGATGCAATGGATTATATGGTTTTAATTGCCTTTAGACTAATCCTTCTTTTATGCTTAAAGTGGTATCTGAGCATACTTTAAGATAAACTATCCATCTCTCCGTTTTCTTTCCTCAACCTAAAAATGATGGAGAAAAGATATTCTATACCTTGGACATCCACAGACAACTCAGGTACGATCCTGACTGAACTAAATCTTTCAGAACTTTGGATCAATTGTTAATTTTTTTTTAATGTAAGAAGACAGGACAACTTGTGTCAAAATAGACCATTTCCAAATGGTTGTCTAAGGCTATGACCTTTTGGTATGCTCACCATTACAAATCTATTCCAGGCAAGGTCAAAGCCCACAGTATCAGGGCCTTGGCTTCATCTACGGCTTTTTGGAAAGGGTTGCATTCTTGAAGCATTCTAGAACATGCTACCTGGTCCTCTGTTATACTTTTACAAAGCACTATAAGCTTGGTTCATTCTCTAGGTCTTGATCCAAGTTTTACTAAAACTATTTTCCAGGGGCTCATGGACCCTCTGCCTTCCTCTTCTCAAATATAGTTAGCTATGGTAATCTACCCATATAGCTAAAGGTATTGCAGCAGTGATTAATATGAATAATATTGTACAGCTGTGTAATTTGAACATGCCATAATAGTAGATGTTTGAATGATCACTGCTGTAGAAGACACTCCCTGCCTCCATCCCCCTTTTGTTTTAGTGTGTTTTTATGTCAGGGAGTGGACATTTATTTTTTGCTATTCCTAGCATGTTCTTTCAGGGCTCAGCCTCCCTCTCTCTGCTGTCAGGAAAGTGTTGAAGAGCTTTGTGCCCAAGCATGTCTTTTAGTCAGCTCATCTCAAGCTGCTTAGCAGTTTGGGTGCATGGAAGGTGCCCTGAAGCTTTGAAATGTAGAAGGCTATTATATGCTTGGAAGGGTATAACCCATACAGCTAAGGCTACTGCAGCAGCGATCATTTAAACATCTACTATTGTGGGAAGTTCAGCTTATACAGCTGTACTTTATATGGCTATAAATGGGTTTCCCTACAGTGCTTTCAGCATGTGAGAGATGAAAATGCTCTGAAGTCAGTGTGTTATGTCTATTGACTTTCACCTTCAAAATCTTTAAACTAACTGAAATCAATATCTCAGAATTCAAAGTTTGCAAACATACAACTTTCATCAAATTGTATATGTTGACTATTCCTATTTTATTTAACAGTAGATTTTTACAGTGATCCATGAAGGATTGTTTATTTTGTCAAGAAATAAAGTGATCAGAAATTAACCATTCTAAAAACTGTGAATAAAATATGAGATTCAGTTTAATTCCACATTTGTTTCTGGGAATCTAAATGTTTTTTAATAACTAGCTCTATGTGTATTACTATAGCATAATAAGTTCAAAATGGTTTTGTTTCATGACTTAAGATCTAGTGGCATACAAGAGATGGATAGCAATGTTGAGATTTTTATAATATTACAATATGTCATCAGCAAAACAACTAATCTTTATGATCGAGTTAGCAAAATGTTAACCTTCAGTTTTGGAGGTACTGCATATTTTTGCAAATATTGGTAGCAGAGAAAGAATAAAATGATACAGTAAATGATAGTGCCACCATCTTGTGTCAGTTAAATTTATTGACTCAGATAGCTGATTGCTAATGGATATATATGATGATGAAGCTGAATCATATAGCACTTATACGTGTCAGAAAAAGCATATTTTTGTAGTAATGCAAAAAGAAGACATATCTCCTCAATCACCTCCTCTATATCCAACTCTTAACAGCACACAATATGTTCTACAAACCCCTAGCCTGGCAGCTCTGACTAACATCATCAAACCATACAACCCTGACAGAGCCCGTAGATCTTATGATAAGAAACTTCTTACTATTTCCAAACCCTCTAAAACATCAGGACAAAGCTTATACTCTCACTCTGTCACTAAAGCATGGAACTCACTTCCACTATCTACCAGAAGCACTCCTAACCTTATAGCCTTCAAAACTTCCCTAAAACAGCACCTAAACAATTGTTGGTTATGCCCATGCTCTGTTCCTCATTAATCTCATTCTTCTACTCTCCCCTTCCCTCAAAATACCCCTCTCCCATCAAACTCTCGTACCTCCACTACCTCATCTAACACTACAAAAAAAAACGTTTTTGTAATATATATATATATGGTTCCCCTTCAGAAGCCTGAATGATCATAAGCTCGAAATTCATAAGCCCGAGACTAAAAGCCTGAAAACTCAAAAGCCTGAAACCCAAAAGCCTGAAAACACAAAATACACATACTGACTTTAATGTGGCTTCGCTATTCTTAGCCCTGTGGTGTAAGGTTACGGGTTGAGTTCAGGTAAGTGTGCAATTGTTTTTACGTTAGGGTTAGGGGTGGGTTAAGTGAGTTAGGGTTAGGGCACAGGTTAGGTGTGTGTGCGATAGTGACAGATTTTAGGGTTGGGGTGGTTGAAGTGAGTTAAGGTTAGTGCGCGGGTTAGGTGAGTGTGCGATAGTGATGGACCTTAGGGTTAGGGTTTGGGTTAAGGTAAGTGGGTAGATAGTAGTGTCTTTGTACTGGCATATTAGCATTATTTGTGTTTTCAGGCTTTTGAGTTTCAGGCTTTTGAGTTTTCAAGCTTTTGAGTTTTCAGGCTTTTGGTTTCAGGCTTATGAATTTCGAGCTTATGATCATTCATTCTTCTGAAGGGGAACTATATATATATATATATATATATATATATATATATATATTGTTTTACCCTATATATGTTAAAATGCTGACTCATCTGTGTTATTACATGTATTTATTTTACTTTGTACGTTGCATAGTTCACTGCATTCACTTGTATTTTGTGTTGACCCATACTCATGGTTGTAACATTTGGACTGTATGTGGAGCTTTTCTCCCCAGACCTCTGCTGAAAAAGTGTTCTTTTGACCCAGTCAGACTAACCCGGTAAACAAATGTCAAATAAATAAATAACATATCTGAACTTGGCCATAAGTTTTACTAGCATCAAGGGAAAACAGCTTGTGTTTTACTTCTGTTTCTGTTATGATAAATAATTAATTGTTAAACATAAAAGCCAGAAGAAGTAGCTGAATTGAACCCACTCAAAGTAATGCAGGCTGCAAATCACCACACAGTTGTAGAATGCAGAATCCACTTTACTAACTTCAGACCAAAAAAATCCAAGAATGAGTGCTTTCATCCATGAAGATCTAGACTTCATCAGACAATTTACCCCACATAGTTACTCCGTTCTTATACAGTTCAAACAGGAAGTTCCACCCACTTATAAACTAATCAAGTGTGTCATTAAAAGCCCAATATTTACAGTCACTGAATTTAAAAAAGCAGACAAAATATACAAACTGAAAAAATTCATGGAATACACCACCCTAAAAACATTCTATATATATAGTATATATATATATATATATATATATATATATATATATATATATATATATATATATATATATATATATATATATATATAAAATGACAATGTACAATAAATATTTAAATATGTTGAATGTGTTAAAACAATCCCCAGGATTCACTAATCCTCCGTGTAAGACTAAATTAGTCTTACACGGAAACTGCAGCCTAAGAGTAAGACGTCAGCGCGCCATGCATATTCATGAGGGCACACTGCCTCAACTCTAAGGCTAACACAGAGCGTGCACGAATGCAGGGGGCATGTCGGACTGCTGAGCAGTCCCAAAATCCATGCCCCTGCAAGTCTCTCAATTGGGAAATGTCAACTGACATGAGCAAGTCCGCTCAAATGTGTACTTACCCAACACTACACTCCCACACATTCTAAACCCCTGTACAATTCATTTTTTTTTTTATTATTCCCGATATAGCTGCCCGTATTTGCGCATGTTTGCGTGGGTTTGCCCATTGCTTAGCTACAGTTAGCTGTTTAGACATCGAAGAGGATAATAAGAAACTTACATGCAAATTAAGCAAAATAGCAATAGCGTAGTGGTAGAGCCTTTGCACAAAGAGGAAGCATTTGCGGTTCGAGTCCCACCACGTCCCTTTCTATTTTCTGTTGGAAATCTGTATATAAAAATAATTCCTTACATTTATCTTTTAAATTTTAGTAAAAAGCATTGAAATGGCCTATGCAGTAGTGAACGATATTTTATATATATATATATATATATATATATATATATATATATATATATATATATATATATATATATATATATATATAAGAAGGTGAAATGGTTATGCATACTGATGAATGCATAAGTAACGTATCTTAAGCAATGTGAAGCACTGCTAAGCAAAGTTTACCAGTATTAAGTACATTTAAGTATAATTGCTCATAGCTTAGCACTGCTTTAACTAGCGCAATGGCTTTGCGTGTAGCTGCGCATCGCGCCAACTAGCGCAAACAAAACATGTTCGCGTAGCTGCGCAATGCGCTAACTAGAGCAATGTTGAGCAACGTAGAACAACATAGAGCAACGCTGGGCAAAGTCGAGCAAAGTCGGCTAAACACAGCCACACCTCCTAGCCGGTCTGGCCAGTCAATAGTAAAATAAAAAGCAAGGACAGGCCTCGAACCCGGGATACTGTGCACCATAATCACAGTACTAAACCACAAAGCCATGACAGTTTTTCCTATGCATGCACTTTCACCACACACATACATATCAATTGAAGTTTACCCATTGCTAAGCAGGTGTGCTTTCAGCTGAGATTTGTCAAAACCGGTCAATCACAAATAAGTGCTGAAAATGAGGCATTATTAAGCTCCATAGGCGGGAATACTTGCCATAGCTGGTTGTAGCTCCCATTTGCAGTTGGCCAGTGTTGGAGAGGGCTCTCGATTTTGAGCACAACGTTGGGGCATTGAGGAGTCAAAAGTAATGGTTTGGCTCCTCATCCATAATCATGATGAGAGACTCCTGCAGGGCCAGTTCCATGGCACCGAATACAAAGTGGAAGCCTGGAACCGTCTAGCTCATGATCTCACCAGTGCCACAGGTGTCCCTCAGACTGGTGAGCAGGTCAGACACCACTACTCAGACCTGAAGAGAGGCAAGGAGGACCGACTGAACTAGTGGATACAGGAGGCCCATGGGATGGAAAATGCCCCACTACTAAGTAGGTAGCCATGGAATGAAATACGTAAGAATTGATAGTGTAGTCTATATTATGCATAGGTATGTCTCAATTTCACTTCATTTACTTCCCAGCTGCAGGTGTCCGTGCTGCTAATCAGCAAGCCTATGCAGATAGGCTGCTAAGGCTGCACACCAGGCAGGTTAGTAATTTTTCTGCATGTATTGTTATATAAAATAAGTGAGAGAGCCTGAAAAAAAGTGTTGTAGCCAAATAAGAAAGGTATAAGTCTTGAATAACTTCTCTGCATGTACTGTTACATAAAATAAGTGAGAGAGCCTGAAAAAGAGTGTTGTAACCCATTAATAAAGGTATAATACATCTTGAATAAGTCTTCTGCATGCACTGTTATATCAAATAAATAAGAGAGCCTCTAGAAAAGTGTGTTATGTAATTAATAAATGTATAATTCCTGGAGTGTGTCCGTGTCACTTTCTTTGGTATGTTGTTGTACTCTTGCATTATAGAAGTAGTACTGTTGTATTAAGCGCTGTCAACCCACACTTGGGTAGGCCCATATAAAGTGGATGAAGGGAGTGCCAGTAGCTGTTAAGTATATATACAGTCCTCAATTGTTGGTTCATGGCCAGCATGTACAGGTTAATCTGGCACATGAGTAGTTTGTTATTGTGTTCCCCAGAAATGTCAGTGTGCTGCTAGAAATGTTGGGGGCTGTTAAAATATAACTGATAATGTCACCTGAACACATATAGATATGTAGATATATAAATATAAATATAATATATAAATATGTAGCAGTAACGTCTGCATCCTGGACAGTTTGTATGTCAGATACAGGTCAGGTATATAAAGAACTAGCAAAACCCATTTCACAATTTAACGGACACTGCCTAGTGTAATAATACATGTAGGGGATATATACCTGCAGTCAATAGGAATGTAGTGTAAACTATAAGTATATATAAGTTGTTAATGGAGGTATCTTTTTACAACCTACTGTATGTGCATAAACAATGCAATTCCACACCTCAATGGGTATGTCTAACCTCAAAACATTTGTTGGGACATATGTCCTATTGGTTTATAAATATCTGCATTTACTTTGATGCATGTGCCCTGTTCAAGTACCACAATCTTGGTGGCCTGTTGCCACCAATCAATCCTGCATGCTGTTAGAATGTCCACTGTTGTTTTATATATGCATGTGTTATGCTTGCTGTTCAACTGTTGGAACTCTGGTGTGTTGGGTTAATGGGAATACTACTGCATGCTGTTACAACTAATTTGGAATGCTGTTGGCTGTTACCAACCCATTGTTTGTGTCTTTCGGCTTTTCCCGGTTAGGGGTCACCACAGCAGAATTCTGGTCCGCAAATGATTGGCAATAGATTTTTACGTGCTGGTTTGCCGAGCCTAACACACAACCTTCAATGAAGGAACGCCCATTTACACATATCGCCGCACAGAAGACGGTCTAACTGAGAATCGAACGGGCAACGTCTAACTGTGAGGCGACAACGCTACCGCAGCAGCATCACCACAGTATTGTCATTAAATCCTCCTAAATATAGAACATATGGGAAGGCCGGTCCCAGCGTACCCACCTGTCCCACCTCAGTGGTGATGACACCTGGCACCAGCAGGTCTGGTGCCCAACCTGGGACATCCTCCTCTGTTGGGCCTGTGCCATCTTCGGGTGGAAGCACTGCAGGGGATGGGGCTCATCCCCCCCATGCAAGTTTTGGCGGAGGAGGGCCATCTCTCACCCTCCGAACAGTCTGGGCTGTGGTGCGTAGGGAGATCCAGCATTCTGTCACTGATCCTCTATGCCAGTTTGAGGCATGAATAGCATGACTCACGGGTGAGCCTGTCCCTCCTACGCAGCCCCCAGCACAGCCACTCTCTGGGCTGTGAAGGTGCAGTGGTGACTGCCCATGGGTGGGGATCTCAGTTCCACTGTTGCCATCCTTCCCCGTCAATGTTGCTCACCCTCCACATGTGTCATATTCCACCCCTGTATGCGTCTTGTTTGTCCTGTCTGTTTACCTCCCCAACCTACCTCCCCAAATATACCTACATCCCCTACCCCACATTCCACTCTCACCTGGAAAAAAAGGGCAATCTGCTCCAAAAAAAAATTACTCCCCATACATAGCTGCCCATTTTGCACACATGTCTGATGGACATATAAAATGTAATTTAATTGGCAGTACAATATACTATGTTGTCCTGACCCCTCTCTCAGGGGTGGAAGATTTCATATTTCCCTCCAAAATTATTGCATATGCACAGCTGTTGCTGTAAAAGAAATGGGCAGCTATGGTCCTTCCCTACACCCGTCCTGCACATCCAGAGCTGTTTTCCCTAATGTCTTTACCTCTTTGTGCCCCTTTTTCACCACTTTCCTATCTTCCCATTTTCTTTTCTTTCAAAGAAATGAGCGTGAGGGTTAGCGGGAGTAAGCACTTTTAAGCAGTATTTAACAGGTTTGCGCAAGTGTGTCCTTGTATGCGCTTAGCTAAGTATTGCTAAGCATCATGCAAACCCGCGCAAACCCACTTACAACTGCTTAAAAGTGCCTTAGTCACCCTGCATGTGAGGGCCCTTGTTCTGCTCAGTAGCAAAATAAAACACCTCTGTCAGTCTCGCACCCTGGACCTTGGACACACTAGACTGCATAAAGTACCACTAAGCCACAGTAGATGTACACCCGGTTGTTGCTGAAATAGATCTATCGTGCATCAGAATGAGTGAATGTAAAGGAAAAATAGGAATGCCATAACACAAAACCTGTTCTGTGGAACTTTATCAGCAGTTGTTGTGGAATTGCATTACATGACTGTGATAAGAGAACCAGCCATTCTAGCAGTAAATAATGTTACAGCAGAACTGTACAACCCCCACACAGTATCATAGCAGGACAAACAGTGGCATATCTGATTAAGGCAGAGGACATACATCCCAACTGTGACTACATTTCAGGGATGTCCATGATTTTGAAATATATGCTAGCTGTGTCCCTCTGAATCCCCTGAAAAGTACTGACGTTAGGCAGAAAGGTGGGGTATTACACCTAATGAATAATGACAATATGTAGGCGTTAGACACTGCTTGTACTTCAGAAAAGGTGTAGTAATCCATATGCACTAGTTCTCTCGAAGGCACCACTTACTGTCTGTAATATTTTGAAGGTGTATCTCACTTTTACCTACCTTTACCTCACTCTTTTCAAATATGTACCTGAGTGTTTCAGAGACCTGGCTGAGGCAGAAACACACAGGCATATCAGCTTTTCTGCTTTACACACTGTGCAAATAGCTTTGGAAGGAGTTCCATAAGCATACCCTTATGTAGGAGTACAACACTGAAATACCAAAGGATGTAGCCATGTACTGGTAGCAAACGACTGTAACAATGCCATTGTACCAGTGCTGAAAAGACCTGTGTGTTGCACAGACAGAGAATAACAGCCTAACGTCTGGCTACCATCTGGATAGGTCCACAGTTGGGAGCTATGCAGACAGACTACTTGCCTTGCTAAACTAACAGGTACACAGCAACCCTTTAAGTCCAGCAAGATAACATTCACACAATAATACATAATGCTCTCTGTATGTCTGCATCCCCACCCAAACGTACAATATACCTGTGTGTTCAGGGTCTACCAAGGATGTAGGTAGGCATACTCAGTACTGGAATTGTCCAGTTTTTTTGAGCATCCTGTGCTAATGTCAACAATAAAAATGCACAAACTGTGCAGAAGTGAGTACATTAATATTCACAGTATAGCAGTTCACAAACAGTTCATGTGCCAAATGAATAGATCTCAATAACTACTTTTGTATGGCAGTTAATTGTATAAGTAGAAAATAAACTACATACTCCCATGTATCTTGTATTAGCATTTGTAGGGGTGAGTACAATTCTACACTGTCAACTGTGTACTGGAAGTGGCAACATTCAGGTCTGAGTACAACATTCAAATCACTGGCTACACCCCCTAGCTTCAGATATAAGAACTATACCAACCTTCTGACTTAAACAACGGTGTCCACAGCAGACATGAATGGGCCCCACTTTGGAAAGCTGAAAGGCCTACGCCTACCTGACTTAGCAATTTATAGCACTGGGTTGCATTGACAGTGAGTACTGCAATTACCACACAGCAGGCTGCATGCAATTACCAAATGGTGGCCACCAATTGATGCAGAGGCCATCAAATGCACATGTGCAGACACCTATAAAAGCAGGCTGTACTTGCTGCCCACACACACAATCATTCCATTGCAGATATTGAGAGAGAGAGAGACAGAGACAGAGATAGAAAGAGAGTGAGAGACACACACCGACATCAACAGAAAAAAGAAAAAAGCCAAAGACCCGCGGAACGTAATACTACCAACTCATACAAAGGAAAGGTATGTAACAGATATGTATTTACTGGCATGTAGTAGATGTTTTTGAAGAGTACTCTACACATTTTGAATCATCCATATGTGGCAGCAGTACGTATCTATGCACAGATGCCCTGCATAACTACTGCCATGGACAAATCAGTGTGTAGCTGTGTGCAGTGGGACATAACTGTGACATATGTAGCTCAGCATTAAATGTCAAACATCTGATCCATGTTATCTGTGTTCTGTACAGTAGTATGGACAATGGCTGTTTGGGAGAGTAGCGCATACAGCTATATAAACATGGATGTGACAGAGTAACACATGCATAATAGTCAAATTAATGTGTATCTTAGCATTGGCAACTGCTGTACCAGGCTAGTATGCTAATCTAGCATTTGCAGCTATATATACACCCTCTAATATTACTGTGTGCTCACGTGACACCTGTTCATGCTGCGGCAAGGCCCAACAGGTCAGCCATAAGGTCCAGGGACTTACAACAGTGTGGACTTTTGTGTGTATGGCACACACATATGGAGAGATATGTCTATGTCAGATATATTAGCATCTGTACATGTGCATAGAGCAAGGGACATACTGCAACTGTTTGTGAAGGGTGGACATATATATATTGGTGAAGGTTGTTATGTGCATATTTGTATGTAGGTTGTAGTGTGTGGCAAACAAGACAGCATACAGTGCTGGTATATGACATGTGGTGGTTAAACGCTGTGGGTGTGATTTGTTAGGTTTGCAGTGTTGCAGCCAGTGAGGCCTGCTAAAGCTACATGGGCTGAGAACACCTTCAATGCATTTCGCACAAGACTGTGCAATATTATTACATAACTGTATACCTCACATCCTTCGCATAATTGATATTCCCACCACGAAAGGTGGACTGTATATGTGCCTATATGTATATCTATATGTACACCAATGGATGTTTATATGTATATGTATATATATATATATATATATGTTTATATATATATATATATATATATATATATATATATATATATATATATATATATATATATATATATATATATATATATATATATATGTATATATACAGATATATATATATATATATATATATATAGAGAGAGAGAGAGAGAGACAGAATCATATTTACTGCGACAGATGCTTGGTGACAAAGCCATGGCCTCAAGCTCAATGTCAAAAATGCATTGGCATCCCTTTTGGTAAAAACTCTGTACCCATGAACTACCACATAGGTGGTAATCTACTTAACACCGAAAGTGTGATAAGAGACCATGGGACACAGGTGGACAGTAATCTCCCCTTTGATAATCACAGTGCCACACTAGTTATGTAATCTGTCTACGTGGCACACCTCATCACAAAAGGTGTGTCATCCAGGGAAAAAGAGGTCAGTGTTCCCCTCTACTCATCACTCATAAAACCCATTATAGAGTACAATGCCCCTTTTGGTATGTACCTCACAAGACATCTACAGCAACTAGAAAGGCCACAGACATATTTCACAAAGAATATTACTGGCCTCAAACAGATGCCCTATGCAGACCATCTCACAAAACCACAGCTAGACTGCATCGCATACCGCCTACCCAGAGGTGACCTCTGCCTAACATACAAAGCTATGTCAAACTCAGAGCTGTTGGACATGCTCCACGTAAACAGATCACAATCCCTACGAGCTGCATGCTCTAGGGACCTAAACCTTGTCACCTCAATAAACAGAACATGCTGGAGGGAGAGATTCCTATCTCAGTGACATCCCATACTCTGGAACAAACTACCTATCAATAGCAAACAAAGCTCCTCATTAGCACTCGTCATGAATAATCTTGATGATTGGATAGGAGATAGGAAATACACCCCGGGAATCACCTCTGTGGCTCTGCTTGACAGGGGCACATTAAATTAAATTACATGGGTGTCAAAGGCCAGGGTACCGTCTGGCTAGGCTTCTATAGGCCCTAGGGCCAATAGCCTATTACCTACCTATGAACCAATACACACCCACATGTACTTCTTGTAATAATTGATATGTGAGGTTGACTGAGTGTACTGGTGAATGTGTTGGTGAATGTGTCAATGTTGTGTATATGTGGGATAGCTTAGTGGGAAACTGTTTCTGTCATGGTATTTATTGTCCTAGCTCTGATCCCAGCAAAAGATGTGTATGCTGTTGCTAGGCAGAAAAAGCAGTATGGAATATGGTCTGACGTAGCCCCTTGGTGTTAACTGGGGTGTGCCATTGGAGGCTAAAGCAGTACATGTATGCTTATTGATTGGTACTGCTGGTGAATCCAAATCCTGTAAGAACTGTAGTACTAACTGAAGCTGTAGGCCTAAACAGCACAGTATGATGTATGTCCACATCACTTGGAAACACTGTTTTGTGTGTTCCCTGTAGTCCGCACAGATTACATACCTCAGGCATAAGGTTTTGTAAGTACTGACACACAGTACTGTATGGTACACACGTAAAGCTCATCTGGGTTGCCATACCTTTGTGTCTTGTATGTATGTCTGATGTGTGCGTGGGTATGTCTGTAACATGCCCTCAGTCATATGTGTGTTACAGGATATAAGTGTGTATCTAGCAACATGTATAGTCTAGTACAGCAGTATGCCACCTATATTCACGAATGTGCACATATTTTAGGCAGGGGTTTGCTATCAACAGCTATTGTTGTATACTGGTAATACTGAAACTGGAATTTACAATCATTGCAATGGATGACATATTTCTTTATGCATTAGCTTGATATATACCTCCTGTGGTTAGGTGGTGCATTGTGTCGCATACAGTGTGCCATGTACTGTTGTATAGTCTTACATAGTGGTTTCGCTTTGTTGCTGTGCAGAACATTGTTTAATATATAGAGCGTTCCAGGCACTGTCAGGCAGTTGTGGGTTGAGCACTGATATGTGGTATTGAAAGTGTGTATCCTCTGACAGCCAATAGGTTGCTATATATGGCAGTTCAGTGATATCTGCACTGTAGAATGTTAAGTGTGCCACATGACTTGCTCACACATATTGTTTCATTGTCTTCCAGGGTCATGGCCCACCATCGCAACCCAACCTATACTCCTGCTGAGGATGAAGTCATAACAACCAGTCTGGTTCAGCACTATACACTGCTTTTCTCCAGAACCAGCCAGGACCAGCATGAGCGGACTGCACTATGGCAAGATGTTGTTCGTAGGGTAAATGACATAGGCATGCATAACCGGACATATGAGCAGGTATGCCATCACTGCAGTGATTTACTTAGACATGTCTGGCAGCATGCGTCTGATGTCAGTAGACAACAGCTTGCCACAGGTGGTGGGGTTACCATCCATCCCCCCCTCACCAGAGTGGAGGAGCTGCTCCTGAGCCTGGTGGCTCCTGGCCATTAACAACAGCAGCAGACATGTATCATCATGGAGGCCAGAGCCACCCAGCAAGTTCACATGGAGCGTGCAGGTAACATGGCATATTTGTAAACTACTTTTACCTCTATTGGTACATCATGCATATGTGAAATGTGTACTGTGTAGTTAGAAGATGTGGAGCCTGGTGTTGGGCAATACTGATAATTTGGAACATAATCTGTAGGCCTGTGACTGTCAACTGTTGTACTACTGTAAGATTGCAAACCCACAGTAGCAATGCCACAGTTGTTGCCACTGATAAACTGTCTCATATCCTTGTAGGTTCCTCTGGTGTGACAGCAAGGCAGCAGACCCATGCTGGTGAGTGTCATTAAATCCTCCTAAACAAAGAACATATGGGAAGGCCGGTTCCAGAGGACCCACCTGTCCCACCTCAGCTGGAGATGGCACCTGGCACCAGCAGGTCTGGTGCCCAGCCCAGGACCTACTCCTCTGTTGGGCCTGTGCCATCTTTGGTTGAAAGCGCTGCAGGGGATGGGGCTCATCCCCCCCGTGCACGTTTGGACGGAGGAAGGCCATTTCTCACCCTCCGAACAGTCCGGGGCTGTGATGCGTAGGGAGATCCAGCATTCCAGCAAATGTGCGGTGCTTTAAAAACCAGAAAAAAAAGAAAAAAAGTAAAAAATAGGCATTTTTATTAAAAATATTATTCTGCCATGCAGGTGAATGGCAGGCTGAAGACAACTTGGCTACTGAGTAGTGTTTGCTAAGGGGTGTAGCTCATTTTGAGAGATGTAACCAAGCATTAGTAGGCAATCCTATGCTAATGAGGATAAGGATAGTGAATCCCAATTTTCCCTGGCATATGAGCCATGTCCCTAGAGTGTAAGTGTAGGAGTGGGGGAATACTAGAGTAGAAGATAGGTGACATCATGAGGGGGTATGTATGAAAGACTGTAAGCTTATTGGAGCAGAGTGGCTTGTGTTTGCTATGAGTTAAACAGGATTGGAAGAGGCATGTCTACAGTTGTTTTAGCTGAAACTCAGAAACCGAAGGTGTACGCCATGGATATCACTAAAGTTTCTTGCAAAGGTGCTTACACTGTGTGCGCGCGTGTGCATACCTGTAAACCCATCTAAGCCTGTGTGTGCACGTGTGCACCCGTCTAAGCCTGTGTAAGTCTGTCTAAGCCTGTGTGCGCAGATGTGCACCCGCCTAAGCCTGTGTAAGTGTGTGTGCACGTGTTTACACTTGTTTGTGCGGCGCTGCCCTGGGCAGAAACAGAAAGGGAAAACAAAGGAAAAGAAGTAGTAGGAAGTTAACCAAGGAGAACTAGCAGAGCTGCCAGGTGAAACAAATCAGAATCAGCCAATTACATAGGCAGTACACTTGCCCAGCCCAGCCCAGCACTTAAAACTCTGCAAACAACATTCCCCCATGTTTTTCTCAAAAACACTGCAACACTGTAGTATACAAAGAGAAGTGAAAACTTAAAAAGCTTAACTCAGACAAAAAAAAATGTTAGGGGCTGCCATTGTTATTATAGGACAACATGTGCAAGATGCTGAGGGTGGTGCCATTGCGAATGCTGCTGAGCAACCCACAGTGAGGAGACAGAGAAGAGTGTACAGATCCAGGGTAACCTACCAGGGGCTACATGAGCTGGAGATAGTGGTGCGCTATATAGTGGACAGAGACCTCCTGCAGCAAATTGTTGAGCTGTGCAGGCCACGCTTCACACACAGAACCAACAGAGGGGAACCCATCCCAGTGGAAACCAAGGTATGTGTTGGCCTAAGAATACTAGCAACAGGTACCTTCCAGAGACCAACTGGTGATATGATGGGGATTTCACAGGCATCAGCATCCATGGTACTGCACCAGTTCCTGAATGCCATGTCAGCACATGTTGGTGATCATGTATATTTCCCCAAATCCCGTAAGGCATTGGCCAGCAATATGCATCTCTTTCAGCAAATAGCAGAATACCCTGAGGTAGTGGGTGAAATTGGCTGCATGCACATACACATCAAAGCACCAACTGGTGAGCGGGGTAGGACCTACTTCAACCGCAAGGGCTTCCCCTCCATCAACTGCTAGGTCGTGTGTGATGCCCAGGGTGTAATACTGAATGTGTGTGCTGGCTGCCCTGGAAGCTACCACGATTCCCATATCTGGCATCTGACACAGCTGTACCAGACATTTGCCAATGTGGACATCCCTGATGGTCACCGAGTGGGGGATGCTGGATATGCATGGGAGCAGTGGCTGATAACACCCATCAGAAATGCACACACACCTAAACAAGAACTCCACAATGAGGTACATGCACAAGCACGAAATGTAATCAAGCGTGTGTTTGGGATGCTCAAGTCATGGTTCTGGTGCCTGGACACATCTGGTGGAACTTGCAGTACTCACCAACTACATGTACCCAATTTGTCATGGTATGTGCCATGCTACACAATATGATCCTGTGAAAACAGCTGCAGCAGGAACAGCATGGGGCAGGGCCAAACAGCCCCCCACCATTGCCAAGGCCATCACAGGCAGAGCGTGACTCAGAGGAGGAACAACCTGAGCCTGCCCCAGTAGGCAGAAGGAGGCGTGCCCAGTATGCCTTGGCCTTGGCAAAGAGGCAATGCATAGCACATACACTGGCTCAATAGGAAGCCTGGAAATGATACCTCTCTCTGACTCGCACATAAAATAAAAGGCATGCCTAACTTGACACTACCTGTTTCCAAACATGTATAGGAAGTGTAGTATGTGCATCTGACATAGGCAGCCCTGCAGCACCACCTGAGGCATGATTGCCATGTTTTAAGCAATATAAAGCAGTGCTAAGCAGCTTTTACCAATATGTAGAATATGTAAACAAAATTGCCCGTACTTAGTAGTGCAACTTCGGGCAACGTTGAGCAATGTTGGGCAACGTTGGCCAAAGTCAGGTAAACATGCTCATATTTGCTTTACTGTTCCTTAAGCAGTCTGGTCTACCAACATGAAAATAAAAAGCCGTGACAGGGCTCAAACCCAGGATACTGTGCATTATAGTCACAGTACTAAACCACTAAGCCATGACAGAATTGCACTGGTACAGACACAGCAGGACAATTGTACACTAATGAAAACACAAAAAAATGCTGTATCATGCCCCTAAAGAGTAATATGGGTAACCTCCCCCACAGGCCTATGCAGACAGAGAACAGCAGGCCAGGCGGTGTGATGTGGTTTGGGTAGGCTATGAAGTCACAATCCAATATACATGACATTGGACGCTAAAATCTGTAGTACAGTAGTATGCCTCAAGCCAGTATGATAGGCAACAGTACAGACTGAAATGGTGTACTGTACATAGCAGTGCAGGCCTAGCAAATGTGTATAAGTGTCAGGTGATACCCTCATCCTATGTACACCCACAGTAACAATCAAGTGTGCCCCCAGGTAGAAATGTACAAAGAATAGCTGCCCCCCCCATACGTAAAAATGTTGATAAGTCTATGCAAAGTGTCTCATGGAATCCCTGCAGGCACAGCATGATCCCTGTTGATCTATGACACAAAGGTGAGCCCTGCTGTAAAATACAACTTGATTTTCCACACACATATAGTATAAATGTCTATACCGGGCGTGCTCACACACTCCAACAAATGTAGTGGATTTCATTCAGCATCACACTGAAAGGTCATACTGGGCATGCTCACTCACTTAAATAAACGAAGCAATTGAAGCAAATGTCAGGCAACAACATACTGAAAGATCATACTGGGCATGCTCACACACTTAGGCTAAATACAGAGGTGATAATAAGGGATCTATGGACAAATGTGGATAGTCATCTCTACTTCCAGAAACACATTTCCAAAGTGGTCAGAAAGTCATGCTATGTGTCCACACAAACTGCCAAAGTCTGTGCATGTAGGTCAAAGGAGGTTCCCTCTACTCATCAGTCATCAGACCCATCACAGAGTTGAGAACTCAGCACAGCTCCTCGTGGTGGCCAGCAGTGTTCCTCTAGCAGCAGAGACCAGAAAAGAATACCTTTCCAGATTTTAAGTATTTTTCTTGGCTTTTTCGACTTTTTGTGCCTTTCGACTACTGTTTCTGCTTGTTTTATCAAAGTTTGCACTGTTTTTACTGTGTTTATAAGCTAAAACTGTTTACTGCACTTGCTAGTTTAAGTTTTGCCTAAAAGTTAAACTACAGGCTAATACACTCAAGTGTACTAGCTTTTGATAGCATTTAGTCGAAAATCATAGCATTTATTGTGTTTTCTGCTGTTCTGTAAAAAAACTTGAAAAAAACAAAAAAACATCCTTGTTTTCCATACTTTCCTAACTAGTGTTCCAGAGACCAGATTTTGCTGATCCCTGGGCTTTGTCTCGGTTCCTGTGTTTCTCCATTTTCCTTGTTTGGTCAGGGGGAAGTTTCTTTACTCACCAGTGAGAGTGGGGAGTACTGAGCTGCCTGTTTGTCCTTAGAGGAGTGGTTTAAGGCAGTAACTTGTAGTCTATTGGCCATTTTGGGTCATTTCCTGTCTTTTCCAGCCCCCTGCTATAAAGCGCATTTTGGCGGGCTTTTCCAGCTATTGAGAACTCAGCACAGCTCCTCGTGGTGGCCAGCAGTGTTCCTCTAGCAGCAGAGACCAGAAAAGACTACCTTTCCAGATTTTAAGTATTTTTCTTGGCTTTTTCGACTTTTTGTGCCTTTCGACTACTGTTTCTACTTGTTTTATCAAAGTTTGCACTGTTTTTACTGTGTTTATAAGCTAAAACTGTTTACTGCACTTGCTAGTTTAAGTTTTGCCTAAAAGTTAAACTACAGGCTAATACACTCAAGTGTACTAGCTTTTGATAGCATTTAGTCGAAAATCATAGCATTTATTGTGTTTTCTGCTTTTCTGTAAAAAAACTTGACAAAAAAAAATATCCTTGTTTTCCATACTTTCCTAACTAGTGTTCCAGAGACCAGATTTTGTTGATCCCTGGGCTTTGTCTCAGTTCCTGTGTTTCTCCATTTTCCTTGTTTGGTCAGGGGGAAGTTTCTTTACTCACCAGTGAGAGTGGGGAGTACTGAGCTGCCTGTTTGTCCTTAGAGGAGTGGTTTAAGGCAGTAACTTGTAGTCTATTGGCCATTTTGGGTCATTTCCTGTCTTTTCCAGCCCCCTGCTATAAAGCGCGTTTTGGCGGGCTTTTCCAGCTATTGAGAACTCAGCACAGCTCCTCGTGGTGGCCAGCAGTGTTCCTCTAGCAGCAGAGACCAGAAAAGACTACCTTTCCAGATTTTAAGTATTTTTCTTGGCTTTTTCGACTTTTTGTGCCTTTCGACTACTGTTTCTGCTTGTTTTATCAAAGTTTGCACTGTTTTTACTGTGTTTATAAGCTAAAACTGTTTACTGCACTTGCTAGTTTAAGTTTTGCCTAAAAGTTAAACTACAGGCTAATACACTCAAGTGTACTAGCTTTTGATAGCATTTAGTTGAAAATCATAGCATTTATTGTGTTTTCTGCTTTTCTGTAAAAAAACTTGAAAAAAACAAAAAAAATATCCTTGTTTTCCATACTTTCCTAACTAGTGTTCCAGAGACCAGATTTTGCTGATCCCTGGGCTTTGTCTCGGTTCCTGTGTTTCTCCATTTTCCTTGTTTGGTCAGGGGGAAGTTTCTTTACTCACCAGTGAGAGTGGGGAGTACTGAGCTGCCTGTTTGTCCTTAGAGGAGTGCTTTAAGGCAGTAACTTGTAGTCTATTGGCCATTTTGGGTCATTTCCTGTCTTTTCCAGCCCCCTGCTTTAAAGCGCATTTTGGCGGGCTTTTCCAGCTATTGAGAACTCAGCACAGCTCCTCGTGGTGGCCAGCAGTGTTCCTCTAGCAGCAGAGACCAGAAAAGACTACCTTTCCAGATTTTAAGTATTTTTCTTGGCTTTTTCGACTTTTTGTGCCTTTCGACTACTGTTTCTGCTTGTTTTATCAATGTTTGCACTGTTTTTACTGTGTTTATAAGCTAAAACTGTTTACTGCACTTGCTAGTTTAAGTTTTGCCTAAAAGTTAAACTACAGGCTAATACACTCAAGTGTACTAGCTTTTGATAGCATTTAGTTGAAAATCATAGCATTTATTGTGTTTTCTGCTTTTCTGTAAAAAAACTTGAAAAAAACAAAAAAAAATAATCCTTGTTTTCCATACTTTCCTAACTAGTGTTCCAGAGACCAGATTTTGCTGATCTCTGGGCTTTGTCTCGGTTCCTGTGTTTCTCCATTTTTCTTGTTTGGTCAGGGGGAAGTTTCTTTACTCACCAGTGAGAGTGGGGAGTACTGAGCTGCCTGTTTGTCCTTAGAGGAGTGGTTTAAGGCAGTAACTTGTAGTCTATTGGCCATTTTGGGTCATTTCCTGTCTTTTCCAGCCCCCTGCTATAAAGCGCGTTTTGGCGGGCTTTTCCAGCTATTGAGAACTCAGCACAGCTCCTCGTGGTGGCCAGCAGTGTTCCTCTAGCAGCCGAGACCAGAAAAGACTACCTTTCCAGATTTTAAGTATTTTTCTTGGCTTTTTCGACTTTTTGTGCCTTTCAACTACTGTTTCTGCTTGTTTTATCAAAGTTTGCACTGTTTTTACTGTGTTTATAAGCTAAAACTGTTTACTGCACTTGCTAGTTTAAGTTTTGCCTAAAAGTTAAACTACAGGCTAATACACTCAAGTGTACTAGCTTTTGATAGCATTTAGTCGAAAATCATAGCATTTATTGTGTTTTCTGCTTTTCTGTAAAAAACCTTAAAAAAAAAAAAATATCCTTGTTTTCCATACTTTCCTAACTAGTGTTCCAGAGACCAGATTTTGCTGATCCCTGGGCTTTGTCTCGGTTCCTGTTTTCTCCATTTTCCTTGTTTGGTCAAGGGGTAGTTTCTTTACTCACCAGTGAGAGTGGGGAGTACTGAGCTGCCTGTTTGTCCTTAGAGGAGTGGTTTAAGGCAGTAACTTGTAGTCTATTGGCCATTTTGGGTCATTTCCTGTCTTTTCCAGCCCCTGCTATAAAGCGTTTTGGGCTTTTCCAGCTATTGAGAACTCAGCACAGCTCCTCGTGGTGGCCAGCAGTGTTCCTCTAGCAGCAGAGACCAGAAAAGACTACCTTTCCAGATTTTAAGTATTTTTCTTGGCTTTTTCGACTTTTTGTGCCTTTCGACTACTGTTTCTGCTTGTTTTATCAAAGTTTGCACTGTTTTTACTGTGTTTATAAGCTAAAACTGTTTACTGCACTTGCTAGTTTAAGTTTTGCCTAAAAGTTAAACTACAGGCTAATACACTCAAGTGTACTAGCTTTTGATAGCATTTAGTTGAAAATCGTAGCATTTATTGTGTTTTCTGCTTTTCTGTAAAAAAACTTGAAAAAACAAAAAAAAATATCCTTGTTTTCCATACTTTCCTAACTAGTGTTCCAGAGACCAGATTTTGCTGATCCCTGGGCTTTGTCTCGGTTCCTGTGTTTCTCCATTTTCCTTGTTTGGTCAGGGGGAAGTTTCTTTACTCACCAGTGAGAGTGGGGAGTACTGAGCTGCCTGTTTGTCCTTAGAGGAGTGGTTTAAGGCAGTAACTTGTAGTCTATTGGCCATTTTGGGTCATTTCCTGTCTTTTCCAGCCCCCTGCTTTAAAGCGCGTTTTGGCGGGCTTTTCCAGCTATTGAGAACTCAGCACAGCTCCTCGTGGTGGCCAGCAGTGTTCCTCTAGCAGCAGAGACCAGAAAAGACTACCTTTCCAGAATATGAGTATTTTTCTTGGCTTTTTCGACTTTTTGTGCCTTTCGACTACTGTTTCTGCTTGTTTTATCAATGTTTGCACTGTTTTTACTGTGTTTATAAGCTAAAACTGTTTACTGCACTTGCTAGTTTAAGTTTTGCCTAAAAGTTAAACTACAGGCTAATACACTCAAGTGTACTAGCTTTTGATAGCATTTAGTCGAAAATCATAGCATTTATTGTGTTTTCTGATTTTCTGTAAAAAAACTTGAAAAAAACAAAAAAAAGTAATCCTTGTTTTCCATACTTTCCTAACTAGTGTTCCAGAGACCAGATTTTGCTGATCCCTGGGCTTTGTCTCGGTTCCTGTGTTTCTCCATTTTCCTTGTTTGGTCAGGGGGAAGTTTCTTTACTCACCAGTGAGAGTGAGGAGTACTGAGCTGCCTGTTTGTCCTTAGAGGAGTGGTTTAAGGCAGTAACTTGTAGTCTATTGGCCATTTTGGGTCATTTCCTGTCTTTTCCAGCCCCCTGCTATAAAGCGCGTTTTAGCGCGCTTTAGCGCGAATTAGCTTGATTTAGCACGGAGTTGCCACTGTTGCACACTAAGGCAGCGCCGGTTAAGCAGGTTTAAACTATTCGGGCTACCTAAAGTCCACTCTTCAAATTTTCCCTTAAAACTACCTTCCTCGAACTATACTACTGATCTAATCAGCGTATCCTATAACTAAAAAGATCATCTCTACTTGACTCCAAGTAGACTATTCTCTATCTGTTAAACCTAGCACTTGCTCCTACAGTACTTATTACCTTGATACGGCACTCTTGTCATAGATAGTACCCCAAAAAGGCAACCCCCCATTTCTCGGTCACCCACGTCCCCCGGATTCTTTTTTAAAGTTTTTTTGTCTATTCCTTCTAGCATGTCGAGGGATCAGTTGCTAGTGTCCTCTCCTGCTCAGCTGGTGAACCTGGGAATATTGAGGCAATGTTACAATTGCCTCATGTACACAGACAACCCTCTCCTCCGCCCACAAAACACAAATACATGCGAGAGATGCAACTATACGGCCAAACTGGAGGCTGAGCTCTCTCAACATAGGACTGGCAAGACCAGTCAGGAGGAGAAGGTTACCACACACACTATAGACCCAGTCTCACATAGTACCATCACAACCTCAAATCATACACATAAACACACAAAGACATACTAGGAGGCTCTGATCAAAAATCTACCAAAACAGCAGAGGCCACCAAAGCAGACACCCAAACAACCACCACCTCAGAACACAACACCTGCAACACATAGACCTCACAGTCAGAGTGTCAAACAGTCACAGCCCTTAAGGCCAAACACAATGCCAGACACACTAGTCATTGGTGACTCCATAGTCAGACACACTGACGTCCCGCTCACCAGACTGAGTAAGGAGAAGGTCACAGTAAGCTGCCTGTCGGTGCTAGAATCCGCCACATAACGCAAGCACTCAGGTCTCTCAACAGCAGGTACAAATACGACTCAGTCATTGTCCACGCTGGTGTAAACGACCTGAGACGCACCTCCTTGGACTACATGAAAAGAGACATTGAGGAGCTCTCTGATTATGTAGCCCAGGCAGGTATGACCCTGACCTTGAGCAGTATCCTACCTTCACCAAGAATGATGCCACAATACAGAGATAAGATGATCAGCTTTAACAATTGGCTTAAACACTGGTGTCATTCAAAGGGGATCCAGTGTCTGTCTGCCTGGGATGACATGCTGGACAAGCCACGCTGCCGCAAGGGACGGCTTGCACCTGTCACCCTGGGATTCCGGATATTGGCAAAGGCTCTTGCCACCCCATAGTGCCTTTTTAGGCAAGGCTCAAATTCTAAACCTACCACCCTAGAACACAAAAAGGAAAAAACTAAGGGTAATGCTGCTCAATGCCAGAAGTCTAAATCTCAAAATGCACACACTCGAGGCCCTTCTCAGTATGGAGAACATCGATGTCTGTGCTGTGACAGAAACCTGGTTCAAGGCTCCTGAGAGCACCCCAGCACTATCAGGTTTTACCTCATATCATGCGTTCCGCCCCAAAATCCGGACAATACCAAGAAAGGAGGGGGGTGTATCCATATTCATCAAGGACACCCACACCTCAAGACTGGTGGCAACGCACGATGCATCGGAGACCATCCAGGTGCAATTAACCATAGGCAAGACTGCTCTGCAAATTGTAGCATGTTACAGGCCACCCTCACAAACTCAGGAACCTCACATGGCCTTCCTGAAAACACTTGAGGGGATAAATGTATCACCAAACACCATCATACTAGGTGACTTCAATTACCCTAATATAGACTGGGAACACTACTCAAGCCCAAACACCCTAGCCCAAAAGTTCCTGGAATTCATAAACTCAAATGCCATGGAACAACTAGTCACCAGCCCCACAAGAGGAGATAACATACTTGATCTCATCATCACGAACATGGGAGCACAATGTTCAACACCGGAAGTATACCCCTCACTGGTGAGATCAGATCACAAACTAATCTCGCTGGAGGTCCTCATCCCACCCCACCTGAAATAAAAAGACCACAGTAAAGAACTTCGAAAGCTGACTTCACACTTCTAAAGACTAGTGTGGTCTCCTTCCCCGAGCCGGCGGAAAACAGTACTCAAGCCGCTGAATCACTTACAAATGCCTTCTACCAGCACCTGCAGGACTGCATGGATAAGGCAATCCCAAGCAAAACAAAGACTCTTTGTACCAAAGGCAAGCGTCCAGTCTGGTGGACCCCAGCCATAAACAAACTCTACAACAAAAGGAGGAAGCTACTACAAGATAGAGCAAAATCCTTAAAAGGTAAGACACCCTTGATCACTATAAGTAAAAACTAAGAGCTCTCATAAAATCATCCAAAGCAAATTTTGAGAGAAAAATAGCTAAAGACTCAAAAGACAATCATAAGGCCTTCTTTAGCTATGTTGGAAACCTGGGAGGAAACTCCCAGATATGCTCAGAACTAGTTCAAAATGATGTGAAGATTACTGATCCTACAGACATTGCCAACATACTGGCGGACAGGTTCAGTGCAAACTTCTCCCCTCCCCAAAAGGAGAGATATCTATACCAAACGATTGCAGCCCCCCAAACATCTCCAACGCCCAAGTGAGAACTGCTCTCTCCAAAGCAAAAAACACAGCATCCATGGGACCCGATGGTGTCCCCAGCTGTGTGCTCCACGAACTGAATGAGGAATTAAACCCACAGCTAGGACAGCTGTTTAATCAAAGTCTTACCTCTGGATACGTACCCAGGGAGTGGCGCACTGCAACTGTGGTCCCACTTCACAAAGGCGGTGCCTCCACCGACCCTGGAAATTACCGACCCATTAGCTTGACAAGCCTTATCTGCAAAGCCATGGAGAGGATCATAATGGACCTCATAAATAAAGACATAGGGAATTTGCAGACTTTGGATCCAACCCAGTTTGGCTTTGTCAAAGGCAGATCATGCCTTTTAAACTTGGTTGACCTTTTTGAAACAGTCACCAAAGCCATTGATGAGGGAAAGGCAGTCCATACAGCCTACCTCGATCTGGCGAAGGCCTTGATACAATACCCCACTCGGTATCATTGAAAAACTCATCAGCTTAAATGTTAACCCATACATCACAAGATGGGTTGCAAACTGGCTGAGTGACAGAACCCACAGGGTCAGAGTTGCTGGCGCCATGTCAGACTCAAAGCCTGTCACAAGTGGTGTCCCACAGGTCTCAGTCCTGGGCCCACTCTTGTTTGGCATCTACTTTTCCAGTACAAGCAAACACAGGAGGGTTATGGCTGACAAAGTTTGCAGATGACTGCAAACTGGGCCATAGTGGAAAACACATCTGACACAGATATCCTTCAGAAGGTTGTCACAGAAACGGATAACTGGTGCGAGAGCCAAGGCGTAAAGTTAAATGCCAAAAATGCATAGTCATACCCTTGGAAAAACAAGGTTACCCCTAGCTACCAAATAGGTGGCAATCCACTGAGCACAGAAGAAGTTATCAGGGACCTGGGGACCCAGGTTGATAGTAGTCTGTCATTCGACACCCATGTAGCTAAAGTAGTTAGGAAGACCTTCTACATTGCCCACCTTATCATGAAGGGATTCTCATCTAGATCAAGGGAGGTCATAGTCTCCCTTTACTCATCACTCATCAGACCAATGATTGAGTACAATGCCCCATTCGGAATGTATCTGACCCGACACTTGCAGCAGCTGGAGAGGCCACAAAAGTTCCTCACCAAAAGGATAAAGGGTCTCAAAAATCTGCCTATGCTGCCCGACTGAAAGAACTCCAGCTCTATTAAGTCGCTTACCGCTTGCTCAGAGGTGACCTTTGCCTAACATACAAGGCCATGTCAAACCCAGATTTGATGAATATGCTTCACCTCAAAAAATCTAGATCCATCAGAGCCACAAGGGCGGGAGACTTAAACCTCGACACGGCTATTAATAGGACATGCTGGAGGGATAGATTCATCACCCAAAGACTCCCTATGCTGTGGAACAAAATCCCGGTATATGTAAGGCAGAGCACCTCGCTGGCCTTGTTCAAGAAAAATCTTGACCAATGGATGGGAGATCGCAGATATACCCCAGGGATTACCTCAGTGTCACTGCTCGACAGAGGCACAGCAAAATAATGGGTATAGTTCCCCATACTAAAGGGGTGGCGTAAGCCACAAAACGATGGGCTAGGCTTGTAAATGCCCTCGGGCAAATAGCCTAGTATGAACCTATGAACCTATGAACCTATGAACAACACACTTGGATGAATCAGACTAGGCACCTTCAGCAGCCGGAAAGACCACTGAAGTACCTCAACAAGAGGATTACTGGCCTCAAACAGTTGCCCCATGCAACAAGACTGAATTTAACCCAGTCTGTACTCTGTTGCATACTGTCTACTCAGGAGATCTCTGCCCAACAGACAGGTCCATGTCATGGCTACACTCAGATCTGTTCTGAGTTACAGCTCAATGGCACTAAATATACAGATCCAACTGATATTGCCAACATCCTGGCAGATAGGATCAGTGTTAACTTTACCCCCTCTCACCCATGAAAGAGCACATCTCTATAATGGAAGACTGCAAAGTTGCATGTCATCATGGCTGCACAGGTAAAAAACATTCTCCAAAGCCAGTATCACAGCAGCCATGGGACCAGATAAATTCCCAGGCTGTGTTCTACACAAACCACAGAATGAACAGGCATCACACTGACGTACCATGTTCAGTCATAGCCTCACCTCAGGCTTTGTGCCTGCTGAATGGTGCACAGCGACAGTTATCCCACTACATAAGGGTGGAGACACCATGGACCCCAGGAACTAGCAACCCGTTAGCCTGATGAGCCTGCTCTTCAAGGCCATGGAATGTATCATCATACAACTTATAAAAAAATACATTGGTAATCCCCAAACCCTGGACCACAACCATGTTGGGTTTGTAAAATGCAGATCATGTCTCCTAAACCTGATAGATGACATTGAAGCAGTCACCAGAACTGTAGACAAGGGTAAAGTGGTTCACACAGCCTATGTAGATCCTGCCACGGCTTACAACACCACCCCACACGCTGGAAATATAAATAAACCCACTAAACTAGGTGTATATTGCTATGTCACAAGATGGGTTGCCAACAGGCTTACTGACAGAACACACACTGTGAAAGTAGCAGACTCCAAGTATGACTTTGGACCAGTGACGAGTGCAGTACCACAGGGCCCAGTCCTGGGTCCTGTCCTGTTTAGGTTCTACTTCCCTGAAGTAAAGTTTAACATGGAAGGTCTGTGGCTACTGACGTTTCCAGATGACTGCAAACTAGGAGCCATAATTGTAAACACTAAAGATGTGGACATCCTACAAAAGGACCTCACTGAGACAGATGGCTGTTGTCAAAGCCATGGGATGTAGCTCAATGCCAAAAAGTGCATTGTCATCCCCTTTGTTAAAAACTCGGTAGCCAAGAACTACAACCTAGGTGGTAGTATACTTAACACTGAAAGTGTGACAAGAGACCTTGGGTCACAGGTGGACAGTGGACACAAGTGTGATAATCACATCCCCACAGTAGTCAGGAAATCCTAGTATGTGCCACACCTCATCACAAAAGGTGTCTCATGCAGAATAGAAGAGGACATTGTTCCCCTCTCCTCATCACTCACTAGAACCATATTAGAGTACAACGCCACTTTTGTTATGTACCTCACAAGACAACTACAACAACTGGAAAGCCTGCAGCAATACCTCACAAAGAGCATTAGCAGCCTGAAATACATGCCATACACAGACCATCTCAAAATGCTCCATCCGTACTCCCTTGCATATCGCCTACTCAGAGGTGTTCTCTGCCTAACATACAAAGCTATGTCAAACACAGAGCTGTTGGACATGCTCCAGGTAAAACACTCACAATCCCTCTGATCTTCTGACCCAAAACCATGAGTGAAATACAAAAGGAAGGGGTGTATCCATTTACCTTATGGATACCCACACCTTCAGGTTAGTGGCACAGCATGAGGCCTTGGAGACCATGCAAGTGCAACTAACATTGGGCAAAGCTTCTCATCAGATTGTAGCCTGCTAAAGATCACCTACCTTGTCTCAGGAACTTCACTCAGTATTCCTGAGAACTGTGGAAAATATAAAGGTCCTATCAAACATCATTATATGAGGAGATTACAACTACCCAAACATTGAGTGGGAGAATTACTCGTGTACAACGTCCTTTGCCCAATGTTTCCTAGAGTTTAAAAACTCTAACACCCTGGAACAGCTGGTCACCATGGCCACTAGTGGTGACAACATACTGGACCTGATCATCACCAACATGGGGTACCAGTGTTTCACAACAGAGATAAACCCCTTGCTGGTAATATCAGATCATAAAGTAATCACACTGGACATCCACATCCTGTCCCCCCACCCCCAGTCAATGAAACCACTGTGAAGACATTTTCAAAAGCAAACTGCACACTTCCCAAGACCAAAGTGAAAAGTTCCAAAGCCCTCTTGCTACAGGATAATGGTATACAATCTGCCGAATCATTTACAAGTGCATCCTATGAGCATCTACAGGGATGCATGGATCGAGGCATCCCAAATAAAACCAAGATGCCCTCCTCCAAAAATAAGAAAACAATCTGGTGGTCATCGCCCATAAATAAGCTATACAACAGAAGGAGGAAACGAACACATGATAGAGCAAACTTCACAAAAGGACAGGCATCACTGATCATTATTAGGAAGAAACAATAATCGCTCATAAAATAATCCAAGGCCAGTTTCTAAAGACAAATTGCCAAGGAATGTAAGAATAACAACCACAAAACCTTCGGTAGCTGTACCAGACATGTAGGTGTCAACTTCCAAATATGCTGTCAGCTACTGAAAAATGGCAAGAAATACAATGAACCAACTACATTGCCCACATCCTGGGGGACAAGTTCAGTGCAAACTCCCCCATGACCCCCAAAAGGGCCTGTGTCCATCTCAGAAGGATGCAGAGCCCCAGACTTCATGGACATACAGGTAAAGACAGCCCTCTCCAAAGCTAAGAACACAGCATCAATGGGATTGGATGGTGTCCCAGGCTGCATCTTATACCAGGCCCAAAAGGAACTACACCCTCACCTACATTCACTGTCCAGATTCAATCGTACCACAGGTTATGTACCCAAAGAATGGCATACACCAACAGTCATCCAGCTCCACAAGGGGGTGCCCCAACAGAACCTGGAAACCATTGCCCTATATGTCTACTCAGCCTGGTCTGCAAAGCTATGGAGCAAATTGTCATGGAACCCATAAACAGAGACATTGGGGACCTTCAGACACTTGACACTACCCAACTTCGCCTTGTTAAAGTCAGATCCTGCCTCCTAAACCTAGTTGACTTATTTGAAACAGTTACCAAGGACATAGATGGAGGTGAAAGTAGTCCACACAGCCCACCTGGACCTCACTAAAGACTTTCTACACCATTCCCCACTCTGTCATCCTGGACAAGCTTACCAGCTTGAACATTAACAGCTATGTCACAGGATGGGTGGCCAAGTGGCTCACAGATCAACCACATATGTTCAGAGTTGCGGGTGCCATGTCTGACTCTAAGCCAGTCACAAATGGCATCCCACAGGTCTTGGTCCTGGGACCCCACCTGTTCAGTAGATACTGCTCAGAGGTACAGGCAAGCATGGGAGGAGTATGGCTGAACAGGTTTGCAGATGACTGCTAACTGTGGTCCATAATCGACTCTACGGCTGCCACAGACATCCTCCAGAAGGGTCTTACAGCGACAGATACCTGGTGTCAAAACAATGCCCTCAAGCAGAATGCCAAAGAATGCATAGTCATCCCCTTTGGATAAAACAAAGTGCACATAAATTACCATATAGGTGGTAATCCAGTATGTACGGAGAAAGTCATTATGGCCCTGGGGACACAGGTAGATAGTAAACTCTCCTTTGATGATCACATGGCCAAAGTGTTTAGACATTCCTTCTATGTAGCCCACCTAATGTCACCCACTTTGCCTAGTCTGATGATGTCACCATCCTACAAATATACATGTGGAAAGAAGAGCTCACAGTAATGTGTGTAACGCATTGTGTAAATGCAAAACCCTGTAGTATCATGACATAGTTTGGTAGGGGTTTGAATCCTGCACTTGACAAGTGCTTGTGTGTGATCTCCTTGGAGAAGAGCAACCTTTTTGGAGAGTAGTAAAACACCTTAAAAGTGGTATACTAATCTTTGTCAAGTCTGATGATGTCACCATCCTGCAAATATACCTGTGGAAAAGAGAATGCTCAGTAATGTGTATAGCACGTTGTGTTAATGCATACTCCTCTAGTCTCATGAAGTAGTTTGGTAGGGGTTTGAATCCTGTACTTAACAAGCGTGTGCCTGTTTGTGAGTTATCTCCTGGGAGAGGAGCAACCTTTTTGGAGAGTAGTAAAACACCTTAAAAGTGGTATACTAATCTTTGTCAAGTCTGATGATGTCACCATCCTACAATACCTGTAGAAAAGAGAACTTCCTATAATGTGTATAGCGAGTCGTGTTAATGCGTACTCCTCTAATATCATGAAGTAATTAGGTAGGGATTTGAATCCTGCCCTTGACAACTGTGTTTGTGTGTGATCTCCTTGGAGAAGAGCCAACTTTTTGGTGAGTAGTAAAACACCTTAAAAGTGGTATACTAATCTTTGTCAAGTCTGATGATGTCAATATTCTACAAATACACCTGAGGCAAAACAAGACTCCCAGTAATGTGCATAGCATGTCGTGTTAATGTGTGCTTCTCTAGGATCATACAGAAGTTAGGTAGGGATTTGAATCCTATACTTGACAACTGTGTGTGCTTGTGTGTGATCGCCTTGAAGAGGAGCATCATTTTTGGAGACTACTAAAACACCTTACAAGTCATATACTTATCTTTGTCAAGTCTGATGATGTCACCATCCTACAAATCTACCTGTGGAAAGGAAGACATCCAGTAATATGTATAGCACGTCATGTTAATGTGTACTGCTCTATTATCATGAAATAGTTAGGTAGGAGTTTGAATCCAGCACTTGGTGAGTGCATGTACTCTATGTGTGCGACACTGTTGGTCAATGTGTTGTGGCTTTTGCTTTTACTACTGTATGACAACAGTATGTGCATTGCACATGTGAGGTAGCTGTCTGGCAAATACATATACGTACATGTGACCTCAATTATTTCATGTGTGGGAACCCTGCTTTCCTCCATGAACACATCTGTCATCTTTGCCAGAGTGTGCTGCTGCTTTCTAGACCTTAGGTCACATTTGTATGCTTGTGAAAAGGCCAGCCACTGCAGTGATCCCTGGCCTAAGTCATCCGTGTCACACAAACTCATTACGGTTTCTATTGAATTGTGTGAGTGAGGGTTTAGGGCCGAGGTATATTTCAGACCTGTTCAAATGCAGCAAAGTCTGTCAATGATGGCTATTCATCATAGGTGTACAACAATCTTTGTGGATATGCATGCAGACCCCTTATGCTTATGTGATCCACCGAGGGATTTCAAAATACCTTTGGAAATTTGATTACCAAAGGAGAGATGATGTAACACTTGGCTGCATGTACACATCAGTACCTGTTCATCATGTTGGTGGCTACTACCTATGTGGTACTGTGGGGATACTATGTTTCGTAAAGGTGGATGACTATGCTTTGGTTGGCTTATAGCTTGACAGCATGGGTTTGACAACAGGTATCTGTCTGTATGATACCCTTGTGGAGGATGTGTGTGTCATCTGAAGAATGCATTATAGGCCACAGTATGCATTACCAGACGTGGACGGACATATACCTATTGTGATTGCTTGTACCTAAGAGAGCTATATGCCAAACAGGAGTGGTCTCAGGAATGGGTGCAGGTGAATACCACTGGTTACTGGCATAGTATAGTACCCAAAGGATTCAAATGTTACTGTGGGTCCTACATCTGTGTGGCAGTTGTGAAGACATCATCTAACGATTGGTTATGGTCAGGCTGTTGAGGTTATGTATGCTACCAGAATGCAAAACAATGACAGATATTAACAGTATCACCACAGCACAGTGTCAAACCATGTCATACACACATGTGTACTCAAGTTCCAAAATGTGTGTAGTACAATGCATACTAGCCACCAATAGAAACTATGGAGTGTTACTGTGTAATACAGGGCATGTCACCCTGCCCATGTGTCCGCTATGCATGTACATGCAGACAGTGCACCTCCACCATGTTCGCAAATGTACACCTGCAAATCTGTGCTACACACATCCCACACATACTATCCACTCTCTAACACATGCTGCCAATATTGCACACATCAGCCAAGTGGCACGTAGGCGGACAATACACTATTGGAACTAACCCTGGTGTAAACAATACTACATTGGCAATCATAGCTTTAATGCATCATGCCTGCTCAGCTACACCTTCAAGGATATCATTACACTCTACTGCTGACAACATGCTAACATTGTTATACTGCTATAAAGTCACCCTGTGCATCAGCACCATGGTAGCCTGTTCCTGCATCAATATTACAGATGACAGGAGGTGGCACAGGTTTCATCATATGCACAGGGTGTGTTGTTGGTTTGCCAGAGGCCTACAGTGAGCCATACAATCGACATGTATGTATGTGTGTGTGTGTGTGTGTGTGTGTGTGTGTGTGTGTGTGTGTGTGTGTGTGTGTGTGTGTGTGTGTGTGTGTGTGTGTGTGTGTGTGTGTGTGAGGGCCAAGAGTACTGCTATGGGCCAATGCTTATGTAATATGTGCAGGTATGTGTTAGCCCTAGGTGTCTGGTTTATGTGTGTGTGTGTGTCTGCATGCACACAGTTCCACCATGTGGCTGCCATATATGGGTATTTGTGGGACAGCCACAGACTGTACCTGCCAGGCTTTACAGATCATTGTCTCTGGCCATGGATATGGTACCTGTGCCCAGCAGGGGTGCTACTGACAGTATCAGGTACTAAGCCAGACTGGGTACTAGCCCCATAGGTAGATGGATGTACACTGGACCCAGGTCCCTGCTGGGACTGTCCAGAGCCACGTGCACATGGTCTTCTAGGACGGTCTATGGACAGCCCACCTCCAACATTGCTGGGGCTGGTACTGGCCCTACCAGAGCGGCTGTGACTTGAGGGACGTCCGCGGTGACTGCCAGCTGCTGATGTTGCTGGTATACATCCACGTCAATGACTCAACTGTCCCGCACTGTCCTGACACATGGACATGACATTGTGGAGGACATCTAATGTCTCACCCCAATGTCTATCAGTGATCTCAGTGTAATTACGGATGGCACCTGCTAGGTCACAGATACTGTCAATTACAGTGGTGTTATGTGCCCTCTGTGCCCTTATTCCCTGTCTGGTGTACCGTTCCATATGTGCTTGTGCCTCCATGAAAGCCTGGAACATGCGTGAGGTTGTAAGACCTGTGGCACATCTGCCAGAGGCATGATGAGCAGCAGTGCTCTGACGAGAACCCCTGGACATCTGCCTATGTGGTACCCTTCCAGGCATCTGGGTATGGCTGCTGTGTCAGGATGCATGTGCCATAGATACCACATTGTCCTGGCCAATGCCGACTGTACGCTGTCCCTCAGCTAAGGGCATTGGTGATGGATGTATTGGCAGTATGACTGTGTGCATGGATGGGGTGGACACTTGTGTACTGTCGATTGGTGGCCCAACGACAGACCCTGGCAAACATGCCCATGCCTCAACACACCTATCATCATTAATACTATTTTGCTCAGTGACATCAGTTTCCCTGCTGCAGTGAACCAGCCCAAACTCAGCACCTGTGAGAGGAAGACAGGAAACACACTTTACGACCTGTACATGATATCGGAACACATTCACACATGCACACATGCACACATGCACACATGAACACATGCACACATGCACACATGAACACATGCACACATGCACACAAATACACTCCTCATTAAAGCAGACACACACACATACACACACACACACACACACACACACCACCAGCAATCCAGAACATACTCAATAGCGGGTGATGGTGGGGTACAGTATCACAAGCCAAACAGTCATATCACACATGTCAGCATGCAGGACGTGTGTTGCTCAACAGCATGCAGTGTGAGTGTAGACAGCCCTTGCTAATAACAGTATACATGGCTTTGATGCATGTGTGTTGTTGTTCAGTGATTGGCCTCACCCTGGAACACAATGTGTACATGGACACAAAATTGCTGTGCAAGTATTAAAAGCTCTGCAAAGCTCTGTGCACCATCACTCACAGGTATACATACCATGGCTGGATGTGTATCTGTGTGTCACATAGATATCCATTTCTGATTACAGCATCTGTGTCTTTATCAGATAATTGTGGACACAGGTTTAGCACATGCATGTTATGTATACACACAGGATGAGTGGTGCATGTAAACCTGAGGGAATACCATTGCTCAACATAGCCATTGTACAGTGGTTATGGTGAGTGTAGGACATATTGTGGACATGCTAGTGCCAGCCATGACATGGCATGCTACAACGCAACTGCAACATTAAACATCACACATACCCAATGTGTGTCATGTGACCTATTCACTCAATAGCATTACAAGACATATATGTGTCACTTTGTACAAATGGTGATTGCTATGCATATTGTGTATAGGTGCATATGTTTGCACACACACAACATTGAGGTGCATAGCAATGAATGCTATGTGTAGTACTGTGGTCACTGTAACTGGATGGGGTGTAGTATCATGAGCCATCATCATGCAGCATTATGTGGTCACTCAAGTCTACTAATGTGTGCCAGACTAGCACCTAGCATGCTGGACCTGAACTGCAGTACCATGGCTACATTCACCATTTTGCAGCCAGTTGTTACATGGGTTTGTAAGGTGCCCAATAGGGAGCATTGCCTAACATGAATGTGTTATGTGTTGAAGAGTGTTGCACAGCCCCATGATAGGCCTCTACCCCTCAGGTATATTATGTGTGCTGTGTGGATGACATTTGGGATACTAGAGTGTGACCTTACAGCGGGTGTCTGAATATGCCATGTGTAGCATGTTAACGTGTACTGTGTATGACAAAGTTGTGTATGTTGTGTGCATGTGTATCGACTCTGCCTATCCAATGTCCACTACAGTGTTGCCATAATTGTGTGGGATGCTCTGTGTATTGCATGTGTTTGAGGCAGCTATTCATGTTACAGAGATGTGCATAGTCTCACAGCAAACATGCATAGCATGCATTATGCGTAGGTGTGTTACGTGTACATGGCCTACGCCTCACCCATGACATGCACATTTAATTTGCAATATTAAATGTAGAACACACTCACCAGCATGGGTCTGCTGCCTTGCTGTCACACCAGAGGGACCTACAAAAATATGAGACAGTTTGTCAGTGGCAACAACTGTGGCATTGCTACTGTGGGTTTGCAATCTTACAGTAGTACAATGGCTGACAGTCACAGGCCTACAGATTATATTCCAAATTATCAGTATTGCACAACACTAGGCACCACATCTTCTAACTACACAGTACACATCTCACATATGCATGATCTACCAATAGAGGAAACAGTAGTCTACAGATATGCCATGTTACCTGCATGCTCCGTGTCAACTTGCTGGGTGGCTCCGGCCTCCATGATAATACATGTTTGTTGTTGTTGGCCAGGAGCCACCAGGCTCAGGAACAGCTCCTCCACTCTGGTGAGGGGGGGAATGGATGGCTACCTCAACTCCTGTGGCAAGCTGTTGTCTACGGATATCAGATGCACACTGCCAGACATGTCTAATTAAATCACTGCAGTGATGGCGTACCTGCTCATATGTCCGGTTATGCATGCCTATGTCATTTACCCTACGGACAAGATCTTGCCACAGTGCAGTCCGCTCATGCTGGTCCTGGCTGGTTTTTGAGAACAGCAGGGTGTAGTGCTGAACCAGGCAGGTTGTTATTTGTTCTTCCTCTGCTGGGTATATGTAGGGTTACGATGGTGGGCCATGACCTTGAAAGACAATGAAACAATATGTGTGAGCAAGTCATGTGGCACAGTTAATATTCTAAAGTACAGATATCAATTAACTGCCATATATAGCAACCTATTGCCTGTCAGAGGATACACACTTTCAATACCACATATCAGTGCTCAACCCACAACTGCCTGACAGTGCCTGGCATGCTCTATATATCAAACCATGTTCTGCACAGCAACAAAGAGAAACCAGTATGTAAGACTATGCAACAGTACATGGCACACTGTATGCGACACAATGCACCACCTAGCCACAGGAGGTATATATCAAGCTAATGCATAAATAAATATGTCATCCATTGCAATGATTGTAATGTCCAGTTACAGTATTACCAGTATACCACACTAGACGTTGATGGCAAACCCCTGCCTAACATATGTGCACATTCATTAATATAGGTGGCATACTGCTGTACTAGACTATACATGTTGTTAGATACGCACTCATATCCTGTAACACACATATGACTGAGGGCATGGTACAGGCATACCCACACACACATCAGACCTGCATACAAGACACAAAGGTATGGCAACCCAGATGAGCTTTACCTGTGTACCATACAGTACTGTGTGTCAGTACTTACAAAACCTTATGCCTGAGGTATGTAATCTGTCAGGACTACAGGGAAAACACAAAACAGTGGTCCCAAGCAATGTGGACATACACCATACTGTGCTGTTTAGGCCTACAGCTTCAGGTCGTACTACAGTTCATACGGGAGTAGGATTCACCAGCAGTACCACTCAATAAGCATACATGTACTGCTTTAGCCTACAATGGGACATCCCATTTGACACAAAGGGACTACGTCAGACCGTATGCCATACTGCTTTTTTGGCCTAGCAATAGCATACACATCTTTTGCTGGGATTACAGCTAGGACACAAAATACCATGACAGAAACATTTTTCCACTAAGCCTTCACACATATACAGAACTTTGACACATTCACCAACACATTCGCCATCAACCTCACATAGCAATTATTGCAACAAGTACATGTGGGTGTGTATCGGTTCATAGGTAGGTAATAGGCTATTGGCCCTAGGGCCTATAGAAGCCTAGCCATATGCTACCTGGCCTTTGACACACATGTAATTTAATTTCACATGTCCCTGTCAGGCAGAGCCACAGAGGTGATTCCCCAGGTGTATTTCCTATCTGCTATCCAATCATTAGGATTATTTATGATGACTGCTAATGAGGAGCTTTGTTTGCTATAGGTAGTTGGTTTGCTCCAGAGTATTGGATGTCTCTGAGATAGGAATCTATCCCTCCAGCATGTGCTGTTTATTGAGGTGACAAGGTTTAGGTCCCCAGAGTGTGTAGCTCATAGGGATTGTGATCTGTTTACGTGGAGCATGTCCAACAGCTGTGGCTTTGACATAGCTTTGTATGTTAGGCAGAGGTCACCTCTGGGTAGGTGGTATGCGACACAGTCTAGCTGTGGTTTTAAGAGACGGTCTGCATAGGGCATCTGTTTGAGGCTGGTATTACTCTTTGTGAGGTATGTCTGCGGCCTTTCCAGTTGCTGTAGATGTCTTGTGAGGTACATACCACATGGGGCATTGTACTCTATAATGGGTTTTATGTGTGATGAGTAGAGGGGAACACTGACCTATAATTCCCTGGATGACACACATTTTGTGATGAGGTGTGCCATGTAGTCAGATTACATGACTAGTGTGACACTGTGATTATCAAGGGGGAGACTACTGTCCACCCATGTCCCATGGTCTCTTATCACACATTCTGTGTTAAGTAGACTACCACCTATGTGGTAGTTAATGGGTACATAGTTTTTGCAAGAAGGGATGCCAATGCACTGTCAACATTGAGCTTGAGTCCATGGCTTTGTCACCAGGCATCTGTCACAGTAAATATGACCCTGTCTCTCTCTCTCTCTCTCTCTCTCTCTATATATATATATATATATATATATATATATATACACACACACACACACACACACACACACACACACACACACACACATATACATATAAACATCCATTGGTGTACATATAGATATACATATAGGCACATATACAGTCCACCTTTCATGGTGGTAATATCAATTATGCGATGGTTGTGAGGCATACAGTTATGTAATAATATTGCACAGTGTTGGGCAGAATGCATTGAAGGTGTTCTCAGCCCATGTAGCTTTAGCAGGCCTCACTGGCTGCAACACTGAAAACCTGACAAATCATACCCACAGCGTTTAACCACCACATGTCATATACCAGCACTGTATGCTGTCTTGTTTGTCACACACTACAACCTACATAGAAATATGCACATAACAACCTTCACCAACATATATATGTCCACCCTTCACAAACAGTTGCAATATGTCCCTTGCCCTATGCACATGTACAGATGCTAATATATCTGACACAGACAGATCTCTCTGTATGTGTGTGCCATACACACACAAAGTCCACACTGTTGTAAGTCCATGGACCTCACGGCTGACCTGTTGGGCCTTGCTGCAACATGAACAGGTGTCACATCCGAGCACACAGTAATATTAGAGAGTGTATATATAGCTGCAAATGCTAGATTAGCATACTAGCCTGCTACAGCAGTTGCCAATGCTAAGCTACACGTTAATATGACCATCATGCATTTGTTACTCTGTCACATCCATGTTTATATAGCTGTATGCGCTACTCCCCCAAACAACCATTGTAGACACTACTGTACAGAACACAGATAACATGGATCAGATGTTTGACATTTAATGCTGAGCTACATATGTCACAGTTATATCCCACTGCACACAGCTACACACTGATTTGTCCATGGCAGTAGTTATGCAGGGCATCTGTGCATAGATACATACTGCTGCCACATATGGATGATTCAAAGTATGTAGAGTACTCTTCAAAAACATCTACTACATGCCAGTGAATACATTTATGTTACATACCTTTCCTTTGTATGTGTTTGTATTTTTCAGTTCCATGTGATTTTATTTATTTTTTTGTTTGTTTTTTTTTATATCTTTGTTTTTTTTCTGTTGCTGGCGCTATTGCTGTTGATGTAGATGTCAGTCTGTCTGTCTGTCTCTCTCTCTCTCTCTCTCTTGATCTCTCTCTCTTTCCGTAGCTGCAATGACATTTTTGCATGTGTGAACAGCAAGTACAGCCTGCTTTTATAGGTATCTGCACATGTGCACGTGATGGCCCCTGCACCAAATGGTGGCCACCATTTGGTAATTGCATGCAGCCTGCTGTGTGGTAATTGCAGTACTCACTGTCATAGCAACCCAATGCTATAAATTGCTAAGTCAGGTAGGTGTAGCCCTTTCAGCTTTCCAAAGTGGGGCCCATGCTTGTTTGCTGTGGACACTGTTGTGTAAGTCAGAAGGTTGGTATACTTGTTATATATGAAGCTAGGGGTGTAGCCAGTGATTTGAATGTTGTACTCAGACCTGAATGTTGCCACTTCCAGTACACAATTGTCAGTGTAGAATTGTACTCACCCCTACAAATGTTAACACAAGATACATGGGAGTATGTAGTTTCTTTTCTACTTATACAATTAACTGCCATACATAAGTAGTTATTGAGATGTATTCATTTGGCACATGAACTGTTGGTGAACTGCTGTACTGTCAATATTAATGTACTGACTTCTGCACAGTTTGTGCTTTTTTATTGTTGACATTAGCACAGGATGCTCAAAAAAACTGGACAATTCCAGTACTGAGTATGCCTACCTACATCCTTGGTGGACCCTAAACACACAGGTGTATTGTACATTTGGGTGGGGTCTGTCCTGCTATGATACTGTGTGGGGGTTGTAAAGTGCTGCTGTAACATTATTTACTGTTAGAATGGCTGGTTCTCTTATCACAGTCATGTCATGCAATTCCACAACAACAGCTGGTAAAGTTCCACAGAACAGGTTTTGTGTTATGGCATTCCTATCTTTCCTTTACATTCACTCATTTTGATGCATGATATATGTATTTCAGCAACAACCTGCTGTATATGTACTGTGGCTTAGTGGCACTTCATGCAGTCTAGTGTGTCCAAAGTACGGGGTACGAGACTGACAGAGGTGTTTTATTTTGCTGCTGAGCAGAACAAGGGCCCTGACATGCAGGGTGACTAAGACACTTTTAAGCAGTTGTAAGCGGGTCGTTGTGGGTTTGCGTGATGCTTAGCTAAGCGCACACAAGCGCACACTCGCACAAACCCATTAACTACTGCTTAAAAGTGCTTACTCCCGCTAACACCCGCGCTCATTTCTTTGAAAGAAAAGAAAATGGGGAGATAGGAAAATGGTGAAAAAGGGGCACAAAGAGGGAATGACAGTAGGGAAAACAGCTTGGGATGTGCAGGACAGGTGTAGGGAAGGTCCATAGCTGCCCATTTCTTTAACAGCAACAGCTGTGCATATGCTAGAAAATTGGAGGGAAATTTGAAACCTTCCACCCCTGAGAGAGGGGTGAGGACAACAAAGTATGTTGTACTGCCAATTAAATATCAGTTTATGTGTCCAGCGGACATGTGTGCAAAATGGGCAGCTATGTATGGGGCGTAATTTTTTTGCCGAAGCAGCTTGCCCTTTTTTTCAGGTGAGAGTGGAATGTGGGGTAGGGGAAGTAGGTATATTTGTGGAACTAGGTTGGGGAGGTAAACAGACAAGACAAACACGACACATACAGGGGCAGAATATGACACATGGAGTGGGTGAACACCATTGATGGGGAAGGATGTTTGGAAATCCCCAGCCCATGAGCCCACAGATGGCAACAGTGGAACTGAGATCCCCACCCATGGGCAGTCACCACTCCACCTTCACAGCCCAGAGGGTGGCTGTGGTGGGGGCTGTGTAGCAGGGACAGGCTCACCCGTGAGTCACGCCACTTGTGCCTCGAGCTGGCGTAGAGGATCAGCGACTGAACGCTGGATCTCCCTACACACCACAGCCCGGACCGTTTGGAGGGTGATAGGTGGCCCTCCTCCAGCCACGCTTGCATGGGGGGATGAGCCCCATCCCCTGCAGTGCTTCCACCTGAAGGTGGCACAGGGCCAATGGAGGAGGAAGTCCTGGGCTGGGCACCGGACCTGCTGGTGCCAGGTGCCAGGTGCCATCGCCAGCTGAGGTGGGACAGGTGGGTCCGCTGGGACCGGCCTTCCCATACGTTCTATGTTTAGGAGGATTTAATGACAATATGGGTTAGTAACAGCCAATAGCATTCCAAATTAGTTGTAACAGCATGCAGTAGTATTCCCATTAACCCAACACACCAGAGTTCCAACAGTTGAACAGCAAGCATAACACATGCATATATAGAACAACAGTGGACATTCCAACAGCATGCAGGATTGATTGGTGGCAACAGGCCACCAAGATTGTGGTATGTGAACAGGGCACATGCATCAAAGTAAATGCAGATATTTATAAACCAATAGGACATATGTCCCAACAAATGTTTTGAGATTACACATACCCATTGAGGTGTGGAATTGCATTGTTTATGCACATACAGTAGGGTGTAAAAACATACCTCCATTAACAACTTATATATACTTATAGTTTACACTACATTCCTATTGACTGCAGGTATATATCCCCTACATGTATTATTACACTAGGCAATGTTCGTTAAATTGTGAAATGGGTTTTGCTAGTTCTTTATATACCTGACCTGTATCTGACATACAAACTGTCCAGGATGCAGATGTTACTGCTGCATATTTATATATTTCATTTATATTTATATATCTACATATCTGGATGTGTTCAGGTGACATTATCGGTTATATTTTAACAGCCCCCTACATTTCTAGCAGCACACTGACATTTCTGGGGAACACAATAACAAGCTACTCATGTGCCAGATTAACCTGAACATGCCGGCCATGAACCGACAGTTGAGGACTGTATATATGCTTAACAGCTACTGGCACTCCCTTCATTGACTTTATATGGGCCTACCCAAGTGTGGGTTGACAGCTCTTAATACAACAGTACTATTTTTATAATGCAAGGGTACAGCAACATATCGAAGAAAGTGACACGGACACACTCCAGGAATTAATTACAACACACTTTTGTAGTGGCTCTCTCATTTATTTGATATATCGGTGCATGCAGAAGACTTTTATTCAAGATGTATTATACCTTTATTAATGGGTTACAACACTTTTTCATGCTCTCTCCCTTATTTTGTATTACAGTACATGCAGAGAAATTATTCAAGACTTATTATACCTTTATTAATGGGTCACAACACTCTTTTTCAGGCTCTCTCACTTATTTTATATAACAGTACATGCAGGGAAGTTATTCAAGACTTATTATACTTTTATTATTGGGCTACAACACTCTTTTTCAGGCTCTCTCACTTATTTTATATAATAATACATGCAGAATAATTACTAACCTGCCTGGTGGCACAGCCTATCTGCATAGGCTTGCTGATTCACAGCATGGACACCGGCAGCTTTGAAGTAAATGAAGGGATATTGAGACATACCTATCCATAATATAAACTACAATAGCAATTCTTGCATACTTAATTCCATGGCTACCTTCTCAGTAGTGGGGCATTTTCCATATCACGGGCCTCCTGCATCCACTGGTTCAGTCGGTCCTCCTTGTGTCTCTTCAGTTCAGAGTAGTGGTGTCTGACCTGCTCACCAGTCTGAGGGACACCTGTGGCACTGGTGAGATCATGTGCTAGACAGTTCCAGGCTTCTGCTTTGTATTCAGTGCCTTGAAACTGGCCCTGCAGGAGTCTCACATCATGATGATGGACAAGGAGCCAAACCATTACTTAAGACTCCTCAATGCACCACCATTGCGCTTGAAAATGAGAGCCCTCTCCAACACCGCCCATGCTAACTGCAGATGGGAGCTACAACCAGTTATGGCAAGTATCCCCACCTATGGGGCTTAAATATGCCTCATTTCCCACACTTATTTGTCATTGGCCGGTTTTGAAAAATCTCAGCTAAAAGCAAACCTGCTTAGCAATGGGTAAACTTCCTTTAATATGTATGTGTGTGTTGGAAATGCATCCATATGAAAAGCTGTCACGGCTTAGTGGTTTAGTACTGTGATTATGGTGCACAGTATCCCAGGTTCAAGGCCTGTTATTGCTTTTTATTTTACTACTGGCCAGACCGGCTAGGAGTTGTGGCTGTGTTTAGCCGACTTTGCTCAACTTTGCCCATTGTTGCTCTACGTTACTCAACGTTGCCCGGTGTTGCCCGATGTTGCCCAACATTGCGCTAGTTAGTGCAGTGCACAGCTACGCGCAAACATGTTTTGTTTGTGCTACTTGACGCGATGCGCAGCTCCGCGCAAAGCCATTGAGCTAGTTAAAGCAGTGCTAAGCTATGAGCAATTATACTTAAATGTGTTTAATACTGGTAAACTTTGCTTAGCAGTGCTTCACATTGCTTAAGATACGTTACTTATGCATTCATCAGTATGCATGACCATTTCACCTTCTTATATATATATAAAATATCGTTCACTACTACAAAGGCCATTTCAATGCTTTTAACTAATATTTAAAAGGTAAATGTCAGGAATTATTTTTATGCATGGATTTCCTACAGAAAATAGAAAGGGGAGTGGTGGGACTCGAACCGGTAATGCTTCCTCTTTGCACGAAGGCTCTACCACTATGCTATTGCTATTTGTCTTAACTTGCATATAAGTAGTTTATTATCCTCTTCGATGTCTAAACTGCTAACTGTAGCTAAGCAATGGGCAAACCCGTGCAAACACGGGCAGCTATATCGGGAATAATAAAAAAAAAAAATAAAAGTTTTACATTTTATAATTGTACAGGGGTTTAGAATGTGGGGGAGTGTAGTGTTGGGTAAAAAGCAATGACAGGCCATTTGAGTGGACTCACTCATGTCTGTTGACATTTGCAGATTTAGGCACTTGCAGGGGAGTGTATATTTGGACTGCTCGGCAGTCCAATATGCCCCCTGCACTCGTACATGCTCCGTGTTAGCCTTAGAGTTGAGTCAGCGTGCCCTCATGAATATGCATGGTGCACTGACAGCTTCCTCTTAGGCTGCAGTTTCTGTGTAAGACTTATTTAGTCTTACATGGAGGATTAGTGAATCCCGGCCCTTATGTTTAATAGGGATGACATATGATCTGTTAGTTTATTATAGTAAACTGATGAGCACAAATAGCAATGCATTACTGTTTAAATGTTTCATTACATTTATTTATCTGGAATTATTACATTTGAATTGAATGAAAATAGATCATTTGCAAAGGAGATTTATATTTTTGTGAGGCACATAATAGGAATCTTTAACTGCAGTACAGCAATTTCTCATCATTTCAAGGTGACAGTAGATGAGATTCACAATTGTATATAGTTATCAAACAGTAATAAGAAATTGTCTTTATCTCTTAGTGTTTTAATGAATATATAAAAATGAGAAATATATAAGTTAAACAACTTTGGGACATATAATATTTCGAGTTCTCATACATATATAACAATTTTAAAGGATACAGACGTGTTCACTTTGCTGTTAATGACAATTCTATTTAATTGAAGCAGAGGGGTTTGAGCTTTTTAGAATAGCAGTTGGGTGGGTTTGCTTGGATGGTTAGACTATTCAAGCAGGGAGTGTTAGACTCCAATAGGGGCTTGAATGATTTAAAGTAAGTGTTTAGTTACATAAAAAGTTATTTTTTTTGTGGGTGTCTACAATAACAATTTTTATGTATCTAATTAACCTTTTAAGTATTAATGTCAGTATGACTATTAATAAGCAGTTCTTTAACAAAGAGGAGATATTATGCCAGGTCCATAAATTTAATTTCAAGAGATTTACACCTACACTGTTGACCTGTATGACCAATGACATTTATTAATTGCATTTCCATAAATGTTAATGGACTGAATAACAGTTGCAAGTGGGATAGTCTAAGCAAATATTTGCAGTTATTTAACTCTCATTTTCTTTGCAAAAAAAACACACCTATTGGCAGAAGATAAAGACAGACTTAATAAATATTACTCTATATTATCTAGTTCGCAATATAATAAAAAAGAGAGTTGCTATATATTATGGAAAATTATTTGCCTATTCCTAAAATCATTGACACATATATGGATGATACACGTCTGCTTTGTTCTGTAACCCTAGAATATAATAAAAGAATATTAACCCTTATTAACTTATACTTGATTCCAGGAATAGGAATTAAAACTGTTGAACAAGTTCTAGAACAAGTAATTCATATTTCAAAAAGCAGCATCATACTAGCAGGAGATTTTAATTGTATATTTTTAGCAAAGGATACTAATCCAACAGGTAAATAGAAAATATAGGCATCAGCAAAGGCACTGTTAAAGTTCACCAAACTATTTAACTTTAATGTTATAAATGATTTCTCAGAGCAAGAATCACTTTTCTTTACTCATTACTCACACAGACATAGAACATAAACCAGAATTGATAGAGTATATGTCTCCAATGAGTTGATAGATAAACTAGACAAAGTTAAAGTGGTATCTTGCCCATGTTCAGATCACAATACAATCACTTTTGAGCTGTTTGTAAATCTAACAATAACATTAAGATCAGGAGGATACCAAAATATATAACTTGCTTAAAGGATTTAAAGACTTTTTTATTAAATACATTATTTCTTTTATAGAAAGTAACAATACAGGAGCTATTTCAGAAATGTTTCTATGGGATGCACTATAAGCATATCTTTTTGGTAGAGTCACCAATTGGCTAGCAATAGGAAAAAAAAAACAAGACAAAGAACTGTATGAGATACAAGAAAAACTTGACAAGTTAAAACCGGAAAATCAGACAAGTAAATATAATAACATAGAAGAGATTAATAATCTACATAATAAGTATTTGGTAATTTTAAATCATAAAACTGGGATTAATCTAGAAAGGTTTAAGATAATTAATTTCTCTAGTAACCCAAAATCTATGAATATGTCTAACCATATAAAGGAGATTTTTCACATAAGAGAAAAGTAAAAGTGATGGAAATAGAAGACATTTAAAAATAATTTAGAAATTAGTACAATAAAATCAATCAATATAATGCAATAACAGACTCAGAAGGGATAATCAAAACTTCTATAAAATATATAAAAAAAATAAATTATCTGATGACCAAGTGAACTTAATTGATAAATCTGTCTCATTTCTGAAATTCAAACTCAAATTAACAAATTAAAACCTAACAAAGCAACGGGTAATGATGGAATTATACCAGAACTCTACAAGTTACTAACTAAAATAGCCTTAAGGATATTACACAAAGTTTTTCTATAGACAAAAACTTAACAAAAGTCCATCCTTCCTAGAAATATACTCATCTTCCCAATTTTAAAAACGAAATAAGACCCAACTAAATGGTCTTTGTGTAGTCCAATTTCACTTTTAAATGTAGAATATAAATTATTCATGGCATATACATTAAATACATTCAACTTTCCATAATTAATTAGGATCAGACTGATTTTATTCTAAATAGAAATACTTATAACAATATCAAAAGAATAATCATAGTAATTGACTATACAAACAAAACAAAAGTGAATCTAACATTAATGAGTCTAGACATTAATAGTGATTTTGATTGGAAATATATTTTGTTAGTCTTAGAAGAATGTAATTTTCAAGTAATTTTACACATATTATAAATCTTCTTTATGACAATTATTTTGCATATGTTAAAATTGGTAGTTTTACTTCTGATTCAATGAAAATTTTGAAGAGAACTAAACAACGATGTCATCTTTCACCCCTGCTTTTCACTCTAATTATGGAACCTTTTGCTAATTTTATTAGGTTAGATTTAGACATACAAGGCATTAGCATAAATACAATTTATTTCTGCTGTTTTTAAAGGAGTGGGTGAGTTTCAAAAATATCTGGTCTCTCTTTTAATGATAACAAAAGAAAAATACTACCCATAAATGCCAATATTGATAAGATAAATGATAGATTTACTGAATACATTGTCAAAGAGAGAAAAATAAACTATTTAGGGATACCTATAACATATAACAGTAATAACATAATACATTACAATTAGACTAACAGCAGAATAAGTATAAAGCATTTACTAAATAAATGTAACCAATTTCTTCACAGTGGAAGAGAGACTATCTATAATCAAAATGATTATTTTAGCAAAAACCTTATATGCTATTCAACCATTATCTTTACCTACATCTAAAACATGTATTAAAAATTAATCCATTAATTTTAAAATGTATTTGGTTCCCCAACAAACCAAAAATTGCCTTAAATCATCATATAAGTGACCGAACAGCAGGGGGGATTGTACTACCATATATAGAATTATATTCTTTATCATCAATTATAAAAACAATATCTCTTTGGATAAATAATATTTACACAGCCAAGTGAAAAGAGTTTCGAGGATGCCTTTTCATAAAGTTTAAACATAACATAAACACTAATCATAACCTTATACTACACAATACTTTACATTGGTTGCTAAAAGATTACTTTTCAGAAAGGAGTCACAAAACAACTATCTTTTATGTTATTTTTACTATATTAAATACACTGATAAACTTAATTTATAGAAATCCAACATATAAGGAATGGGCTTTCTTCTTTTCCCTATAACATACACACAAAATATTATTTTCATTTCAAAGTTAGACACAATGATTACATTTAAAGAAAAATCTGATATATATTAGTTTCAATTAATGAATAATGCAAAACTGCATTTTGTTGATTATATCATAAGTAGACAATATGTAGAAGGTAAAATTAAGTTAATGCAACCGATATCTTATCCAAAAATTAATTGAATTTTTAATACTATTAATATGACAAAAGACACCATGAGAGGGTCTCTTATCCAAATTATATAGAGTGGTGAGGAAAGAAACAAAAAGTTGCAATGACAATTATTGGAACTATTTTACTCACATTAATAACAGACTTCCTGATGAAAAGGATAAAAAGCATTTTAATATATTCCAAACAGACAAATTCGTCTCTTAAATGGAAAACTTGAAAATTCTTGCATAGATCTTTCTTCACACCTCATAAAATTGAATTCATGTTTAAAAAGAAACACATTTGTTGGGGATGTAAACAGGAGCTTAAAGCAGATTGGCAACACATGTTTTTTATTTGTGTTGTACTTATACCTATTGGAATAACATTAATCTTTTTATAGGCTTTATTTGGGGACAATTTTGTTTTATTTAAGTCATTAATTCTTTTTAATACCTCTATTCCTGTTTGTGTTAAAATAATGAAATACCACTTTTATGGTCCATTTTATCAATTGTGAGGAAAATTTTAACCAAGAATTGGAAAGAATTTAAACTCTTTTTCAAAGAATTCACAAATATTGCAACCGAAGTATGTCATCTGGAAATTATCACCATTAAATCAAAATGTATTAGAATCACCTCCTACTATAATATGTGGACAAATGTCAAGAAACTGCTTGATAAAAATAGCCACACTCATATCAATTGCAATCTATAGCAACTTTTCAAGAATCATCATTGTTAGCAGACACTGTTTTACATAGTTGTTCTTGTTTGTTCTTGTTCATATTGTTCATCTTTTATGCTTACAAATTTCTAACTACTATTATTCTCATGATCAATTTGGTTAGTTAAAATCTAATAAAAACTTTAAAAAAAAAATCATAAACAAAAAGAAATCAAAAAGGAGAAAATTCCACTTATGTAAAACGACATGGTAAAATCAATCACAACAAGACAACTAAGCTTTGACACAGAGGTCAGTAAAATTTATATTATCTGCAAGCAAGGGTCTAGAGGTTGCTTTGCTTGTTGTAGTATAGGGTTTTGTGCTGGTTACCCAACATAATTGACACTGCTTAGGTTTCTAAAGTCAGTAAGGTTCTACATCTACAGAATCTAAGCATTCAAAACACACCCAATACATTGAAGAAGCTGGCCAGTCAAAACAGGCATTTCATTCCTTCACTGGAAACCAAGCTCAAGTATTTGTCATATGGCAGTCTTTTCTGTCACCAAAGAATAGAGCACTGAAGACCCAGTCCTACAAATCTGATGAAGAATTTGTACTGCATTGAATCATTAACAACCTAGAGATGTCTTCTCTAGACTGTGCATTAAATTCTTGTCCTCAGCCCTGCCCTGGAGTCCTATATACCAGACAAGAATCACTTCAAGGTGATTTATACTGAAAAAAATATAAAAACAATTCCTTACACCTTTCTGAATTTTCACACCCTATGATGTCTCTATTAAAACATCAATTTATCTTTCTTAGATTGTTTCAGGAAGCTTGTTCAGAGGGTTACAAAACAAAATTCTGTTTGATAATGTGTTGATAAGTGACAATGTAAAGTGGTACTCCAATCTCTCTGGAGAGAATAGGTATGTCCTTTAGAATTACACTGACTACAGAATTCTGACATTGGTAAAGAGACACTGGTAATACAGAATTCTAACACTGGTAGATATATGGAAAAAAATAAATTGTCACTTATCTTTTCCCCTAAACATTTAATGATGGAATGTCCTGTGATTTGATAACATGTTATAATCATAACTCAAACACTTTTGCCAAGCATGATAGTGCTATGTTTAATTATGTAAAGGTAAAGTCATTATTACTCCATCAGGTATGCATTTTTGATGACCATTTAGAAACCGTTGTCATCTTTTAGTAAAGTAAATATGTTACCTCATTTGCAGTCATCAGCACTGTTGGTTATCTGTTATTCACTTCTCATTTCAATTTCTGAGAAGAAAAGCCTAATATATGTGCCCCTAGTAGAGATGACAGTAGGATACCACCAGTTACATCAGTATGAAAGGGAGATAATTCTCTTCCCTAACTTATTATATATTCTGTTGCTTAACCGGTATTTTGATTACTGACTTGCATATGTAGTAGCATCTAATGCTTTTAATTTGCCAGTTATTCCATTATGTGGGGCAAGGTTGAATGCCTTAGTAATGTCAGGATATGCACTATACACTGTTAGCAAAAGGTCCTGTCATATCTTTGTTGAATATGACAATATTCAAAAGGTGAGATCGCACATTCTGCACATAGAAGCAGGTTTTCTGTCTCATTTGTTATGAGCTCCATTATGAATCTCTTTATGACTATATATACTTATCAAGCTGAGAAGATCTAAAACTGTTTCGGTCTAATGTGATCTCCCTCAGTGAACTGACATCATTGTAGCCTACCACCATAGGTCAGAACATGTCTGTATCTTTAACTCCAGAATTCCAGGATATATAACTAAAATTAAAGAGTTCAACCCTGGTTATCTGAATTACAGTTCTTCTTAAATATTAATTACACCACAGAGATAAATAAAATAATGATATGGGTCTCATGAAAAGCTTACATATATGGTAAAACCTTAACTTGGTATAAAACAAATCAGAGAATGAGATTCTGAATTATTAAATCTACAATCCAAACTTTTGTCAGTAAAAGCTGAAAAAAATCAAAATCATTTAGAGATGAAAAAGAAAGTAGAAGTATTAAACAATAAATAGAAAGAAATTCTAACACATAAAACTAGTTTAGCTTTAAAAAAAACAAAAATGAATACCTTGGCGTCTTCTCCCAAATAGCTACATAATGTATCCACAAGAATCAAAATACAATTAAAACTAATAACATTAAAAATATCGTCCGTGAAAAGAAAGGGAAAAATGTCTCAGATATAGCTGACATTCTTGATGTCTATAGAAATCACTATATGGAGCATTTCCAAAAAGAAAATATACATATTGATCAATTAAATCTAGATACAAAATATTCCAATATAAAAAATACCAGAAAAATTAAAACTAGATCTGCAAGCACCCATATCCTACAAAGAAATTACCATTACAATAAAAGATGGTCAAAATAATAAAGCTCCAAGTATAGACTGCATAATTATAGAAATATATAAACATTTTCATTCAAAGATGCTATCCCTCTTCCATAAAACTCTATTAGAAATTCAGTCACAAGCTTTAATACCACCTTCTTGGAGATATTCCTTAATCACACCAATCCTAAAGGAAAACAAATCCCAAACCTCTGTACCTCATATAGACATATATCATTGTTAAATAATGACTATAAGATATGTATGACAATATTAACTAACAGAATAAAAATACTACTATCCAAAACAATAAATAATGATCAAACTGGATGTGTATATAATAGACACACACATGACAATTTTAAAAGGATAATTTCTCTTATAGATTATGTTAATAAAGAAAATAAAGAAACACTCATGATTGGCTTAGATATAGAGAAAAACCTTTGATTCCCTAAATTAGGACTATATGTTCAAAATTCTAGTGTTATTTGAATTTCCTCCTTTCTTTGTTCATCTACTGAAGAATATATATACAAATAATTTAGTGTACATTAAGCTAGATCCTGTCACCTCTGAATCTATACATATAACAAAGTACTAAACAAGGATGTCCCTTGTCACTGATTCGATTTGTTTTGGCTATTGAAATATTGGCAGATTCAATAT
>NC_056725.1:635671859-635806859 GCF_019279795.1 Protopterus annectens
ACTTTTCTGACACTCCTGACTTCCTCATACAATACCACAACTCCTCTCTAGGCACCCTGTCATATGCTTTCTCTAAGTCTACAAAAACACAATGCAACTCCTTCCGACATTCTCTGTACTTCTCCATCAACACTCTCAGAGCAAAGATCACATCTGTAGTGCTCTTTCCTGGCATGAAACCATACTGCTGATCACTAATCATCACGTCCCTTCTTAACCTTGCTTCCACTACTCTTTCCCATAACTTCAAGCTGTGACTGATCAATAATGTAAAGAAAGTCAAACAGCGCTACCATGTTAATCTGCTGTGCCATTTCCAGAGGCAGTATATTAGCCTCTCCATTGCACTGCCTCATTTGCATGCGATCTAGACCATGCAATGACCACTGTTAGTGTAAAGCAGTGGAGGGACAGCAGTTTCTGAATACTTAGGATTACTGTGATGTGAATGCCTATGGAGTTAAGGCTTTTGAGATGAGGTAAGCCTGGGCCAGTGTGGTGTAATGATACAGTACTGGATTCCCAAACACAGGTTTGTGAGTTTGAGGCCTGCAGGCCCAAATCTAACTTTTCTTGTCTGGATGTTGGGGCAAAGTCTGGAAGTTTGCGCAGAGAATTAAGGAGCTATTAACAAGTTTTTTTCTTATGGTCCTTATGGTTCTTATGGTTTGGTTCCCTCAGCCTTCAATGACTAACTGTGTATTGCTGAACAATGCACTTAACTAGACTTTGCTCCTGGGCTGAGTCTAACATAGGTCCATGGAGATCAGTGCTCGACCATAATCAACAAACACAAATAAAAATAAAGCATTTCTGAAACCCAAAGATTATATTTGGCTACATGACAGTTGTGCTTTGGATTATATTTGTGGCAATCATATAATGGGTATATTTCCTTCAAGTTATAGTACTGCAACATAGTTCTTTTCTTATTGTGAAGTCTGCACACACTTTTCCATATGTGTTTTCATTATATCTGGTGGTTGCATGATAACCTCATTTGATGTTGTTGTTTGTCTTTCAACTTTTTTCCCGGTTAGGGGTCGCCACAGTGGAACTCCGGTCCGCTAATGATTGGCAGTTGGTTTTTATGGTGTCAAGTTGCCAGCCCGATGCCCAACCTTCAACGAAGACACGCCCATTCAACGCATGTCTTTCAAACGCCCACTCGACCACGGGGAGGACATGCAGACTCCACACAGAAGGCACTCCCAACCCAAGTCAAGAATCGAATTGGAGAACCTCTTGCTGTAAAGCAACAATGCAACTGCTGCACCACCGCAGAAGTATATGCATGATAACCTCATTGTTTACCGATAATATACTACCTTCACAATTTTCAATTTTAGTTTTCTGGTGTAATTAAAAAGCAAATATTTACTATTTTTTGACCTTTGAGATCAAACAGAGATAATATATAAATTTTGAAGATTTGATAAGAAAAGTATATAGTCTGCACTTTATTTAATCTGGACTTATTTTTTATGACTAGGGCAATTTCCTAAAATATAAGTAGTACAACTTCATCTGTTATACATCTTAATAGATCTGTGATTTTGCCAATTGAGGAATTGTTGAAATTTCCTGTTTATTCCTATCTTGCTAATGTTCCTGAATGCAGAAGTTAAGAATAGTATATAGAGCTCAGTAACAGTATTCTAAGCACACTTATCAGGACCATTCGGGATAGTATCCTAGTCTGTTTTCATAAGTACGAAATTTACTGCATCAGGGTTTCTTTTCTTAAGTCTAGGATGGCTGATTTATTTATGACAGATTTTGAATTTACATGTTGGTTATAGGGGATTTTATCACGATCTATGACAATTACAGAGGCTGAAACCACTCATGAGCAACATAGTTTCCATGTTTGTCAGTATCATTTCTAACATATTGCAGTGTCTTTGGGATTTCACACTTCTGGCAAATTATTTTGATTAACATAGCCAATTAAAATTTTGGCATGTCTGCTGGACAACAAATGACTTAACTTGTCAATGCTTTTGTAGTTAAAATCCTAAATAATAAACATGTCTTCATAAATGTTTACTTAGCCATGAAATCCTCAAATCGGAAGAATCATAGGCACTATAAAGCAGATTACTGTAATATTATGCTCAGCATTCTCTCCTTATTTTATTTCATTTTCTTCAATATTACTATTGTTAACCCTCTCAGTTTATAGCATTAATAACTAACATGTTTTCAGCATGAATGCTCAGGTTATCATTGCTATGGTTCTGTAGTTTGTCTAAGATAGATTTGTGATACTGTGTTGTTAACTTACTATGAGCTCGTTCTGTCCTTATCTTAGTGGTGTTATGCTAACATGTCTCAAGAGCAATATCATTGTCTTACAACAACATTTACTGTGTTTTTCCTTGTTTAGTGTTATGCTGGCATACTATATATTGTTATTCTGTATATAATATTTTCCACATATAATGTTACATACTCCATTGAATGCAATATGTCTCATTTTCCACCGTATACCAAAGTCGTGACTGAAAAGGGTCATCACACCAGTGTACATCTCCAGTTAACAAATAAATAAATATGCAGTAATAATATTGGTTATCATATGAACAACATGCAGTCCTTAATTGTTTTCTTGGCCTAAGGCTTCAGAGGATTTAGATGTTCTTTTATAAATATTGAAATATCATCACCTATTCCATCAGAGCTATAAAAGTAGAAGGAGGTCTGCCCTGGAACTTGTAATTTACATTCTGGATATTTGAATCATGTTTCAGTAATCGTATTGATGAGTACATCTTCTACACAGACAACTACTTCAAAATCATGACTTATTGCTGACTATTTGTATGTAGCAAAGGTTATTTATCTTGTTTATTATTCATTTTGTTTTTGTTGTTGAAACTGAAAAGGTCAAAAGCAAGACACTGTGGGAATGGGCAATTTCTTTTTCAGTGTTGTACATCCAAACAACTGAGCTCAGAACCTTTGGGTACAAAGTATTCCATGACACACTCCCGGTGGACAATCACTAAATCCTCTGCTCACCATGTACTTAACCACTGACTGAATGCATGTAGTTTGTTAGGATACTCAGGTGCCATACAAGGAGATGGAGGAATTTCTTTCCCATCAGACACTGCATGTTGTAGGATTAGACCAGTGGCTCCACTACATGCCTCCTACTGGATAATTTGTTATATTGGCAAGAAGAAGCAGGCATACCATGACAGGGAATCAACCCTCTGACCCATTCATTTCCCATCTGAAAAGCATTATTAGCTCATTTCTTCCCCTGGGATGCAAAGGTCATGCAGTTAGGAGCAGTGCAGTTTGTTAATGGTTTGCAAACTTCCATCCCTGCAAGATGCTTGAAGGTTCCTCACTTGATGTTACTCAAAGGTAAATCTAGTTTGCCTATCTGGTGGAGCATCACACCTCCAGTGCAATGGAGGTCTGCTCAATCCTTCTGTGGCTGATCATTCTGACATCTGGATGTATTGGTGTCACTAATCCAGTGAACTAAATCATTCTCTCTCACAACAGGAGAGCTGACACTGGCCACTCACTCTCTTCATGCAACCATTGTAACAACCATTCTACTAAATTAAAACAAGCTTGTTAGGTTAAGGTTATGAGGAACTTTTTTCTAAGCAGATAAGTTTTCCACATACTTGTTAAACTGTCTGATAATCCCACCATATCTTATTTCTTATCTGTTTGAGAAAATTTACATGAATTATTCTGTCTAATGCAAACAATGATCATGTCATAGATACATTTATTCATTTTAGCCCAGTTATGATGTCCACAATGTGAGCCACAGGTGTGTATGTCTGTTACAAGCATCTTACAATGTAAGTGTGGTGAAGTATCAACTTTTTTACGTGTTCAACCAATACAAATCACTAAAAAAATAATAGTTTTGTTGAAGAGAAACCCCCTGCACCCCACAACATAGAAACTAACTCCTCACTCCCCTGCAATTAATTATTCCAAGTCTCAGATCACTGTGCCTTGAGGAAAAGGGAAATCCTCAGCATACCATAATTTCAAATTTTAAATGCAAAATATGTGAATTACACACTAATAATTGCACATTAGAATGCTCATCATTAGTTTGTCATATTTAAGTCTGACACCTGTTTATTAGTTTTTCTTGAAACCATTATCACAGGGTGGAGAAAACATCTATATACAGACCAAATCCTTCTTGTTAGAATAATGACTTATATGACTAGAAGCAGTGCTAATTATACTTACATAAGCTGGCTGTGAACTAATGTATTTATTGAAGTCATGTAAATATTCAGCAAATGTCGTAATTGTTCAAATTTTTATACTATTTTACAGGCTCCACGGTCTGTCTGCAGTGAAACCTGCCCTCCTGGATTTAGAAAGGTTGCTCAGAGAGGAAGACCTGTTTGCTGTTTTGACTGTATTTGGTGTCCTAAAGGAGAAATTTCCAACCAAAGTGGTAAGTGTGCATTAATAAGCTCAAGAAAGTGCCAGTGAAATGACATAGCTAATCCAATTTTGTCTGTTTGATTTTACAGTATGCCCTTTTACTGTTTCTCTGCTATTTATCTTCCCATTCCTTGAACTTTGTGTGTTGTATTTGTCGTAACCGTCTCTGGTGAGTCACATTCCTATATCTGCAGTGTGTTTTTTATGGCTGTATATAACTAGACATCTTATGGCCCTCATGATCATTTCCTAGTATAGTTCCTGTTACTATAGGATTGGATGGGTAGACACAAATTTACACCAGGATTGTCCTGTAGAGACCTGCTCATTGGCAGATGTGCACAGTTAAAAGCTTGAAAAGTGATGGAAAAACATTTATGTCTGTCTACTCAAAGATATATGTGTCTAAGTATTTTATGGTCCATGTGATCATTTGCTTAGTGCTATTCCTATGTCCCTAAATGACTGGGTGGGTAAACACAAACTTACATGAGTATTGACATATAGAGTGTCAGTCAGTTTGGGAGATAAGCACTATTAAGTACTTGAAAAGGGGGTATGAACTTAAGTATGTCTACTGAAAGGTGTATTTGGCTAGGCATCATATAGTACTCATGATGGGGTTTCCCTGTACCTATCATCCATTTTGAAAAATGCAGTTCTTTTCAAAGTGATATTTAATTTCCATTTCCATGCAGTAAGTCAGCAATGTCAACCTTACATGCATACACTGTTTCCTATGCTCCATCACCTTCCTCCCTTTTTAAGAAAAAGTGAACGTATATACCACTTCTAATATCACTAGTTCAAGTCAATATGTTATGTACTAATAGTGCTAAAATAGTGATTATACTTGGCTGCAAGAAAATTACATGTTTCACATACAGGAGCACTTTCTAGAAATTTTGAACATAGGAGTACAACAGTGTTTTCTTTTGGAGAGGAATGCTTTAAAATTACAGTTAAAACATGCGTATGCCACTCGATTTGTTATCCTAAAATTCACAGCACTATAACTCCATCATATATGGAGCTAGTTTGCAAGGCAGTTCCACACGTGATGACCGAAGAAGCAGCTCTCCACAATTGCCTGGGTTCAGAAGGGATTTGGATCACTACCTGAGTTTGAGCCGCGGTGGTAGAGCGGTTGCATTGTAGCCTCACAGCAAGAGGTTCTCCCGTTCGATTCTCAGCTAGTGTGCGGGGAATGCCTTCTGTGTGGAGTCTGCATGTCCTCCCCATGGTCGAGTAGCCCCCAAAAGACATGTGTAAATGGACGTGCCTTCGCTGAAGGTTGGGCGTTGGGCTGGCAACTCGGCACCATAAAAATCTACTGCCAATCATTAGCAGACCGGAGTTCCACTGTGGCGACCCCTTACCGGGAAAAGCCAAAAAGACAAACAACCTGAGTTTGGATTTTAATGACTGGTTTAACGCAGCCTTTTCTAATGGGGAAAACAACCCGCCACATCCTGTATCATCCAAAACAACATATAAGGACAAATGTAAGACTTTGAAAAACAAAATGCTAAAATATAAAACTCTTCTGCTAGATAATTGTTTTTTAAATGAATGTATCAAACGGAAGCATGTACCTAAGGGACTTAGGCTTTCTAAGTTCCCTAACAATATTGTTTTTGATTCTTAATTTTTTAAAGAAATAGTTAATATTCTCAATTAATGTGGCATTGCTATCATGAAGGCTATGGTTAGTAATAATGATGGTATTATTAACCAACTGAAAATGGAAATTTATGTTTTGAACTCTGAGATTCAGAATGACCTTTTATTTTCAGTTAATGAGTTTAAGAGAGATTATTTATTGGTTCTGCAGGATACTGACAAGGCTACGAAAAAGAATCATGTCAGAAAAATGTCTAAGTTGGATAGGAACAATAGGAAATATGGGAATGGTACTGCATATGTGCTTGGAACTCGGAGCAGGGTTAACTCCTTTCCTTTAAATGCTCATAGGAATTGTAGGGGTAATGAACAATCCACTCAATTTATGGAAGTTGGTGATGGTGAGAGACAGGGGGAAACATATGATGTCCCTTTAGGTGAAGGGGGTGTTTGGAGGTCCAAAAGGATCAGGAACCAGCAATTTTGCCCATCTTATGCACAAGCAACCAGGGGGACTCCACCACAACACAGGGGGAATCAGCGGTTCCAACCAATGTACCCACATTAAATACTGTGACTACCAGTAATGGAGATGGGTCTTTTATTCATCCCAATTCACCCCTTAATGAGTTTGATTTTGATCCCGAGATTAATTTTGACTTAGAACAAATACTTCATAATGATATGTGGGTAGGTAGACCCTATAACACTGCGCTAAGAGAAATAGTGACTGAGGATGGAGTTCACATTTATAATTATAGTAATTTAACAGTAGACAAGAATTTTTTTAGTCTTTTTAAAAAGGGTTTCACCTTTGTACCCGCCAATCGAGGGGACATAGCTAGGTCAATTTTGGACCTCAAGATTTTTAGTAGGAAGTTAAATTTGGAAGTCTTACCGGGTGATGGTCAAAATCCTACTGCCAACAGGAATTTAGTTCATAGGAAGAGTACCTACAATCCACCATTACACCAGGAAATTCAGAATTTTGAGACTTTGGTCACACACAAAATGAGGAAGTTTTTTAGAACTAGGAAATTTGGCCATAATCTCACAAGGGAGGAGAAAGTATTGCTTGAGTTGTTATCTGGTAACAAGGATATAAGAGTTATGAAACCTGGTAAGGGGGTGGGGTGGTACTGATGGAAAACTGGATGTATGGTGCAAAAATGATGGAACTTTTGAATGTGGAAGGAAGATACACTATTATATCAAAGAATGAATTAAACATTTCATACAGAAGATTGGATTTAATTTTAGAGGACGACCTTAGTCAAGGGCTAATTGATTTACCATTGTTTAACATTTTAAGGTTGAGAAACCTTTTATTCCAGGTATTTTCAGGATCCCTAAGATCCACAAAGATCCACATAACCCACCGCTTAGACCTATTGTTATTTCCCAGGGGTCCGAAACCCATCCATTGGCTATTTTTATTGATACTAAACTCAAACCTTTTTACAAATTATATCCTCATATACTTGTTGACTCATGGGATTTCCTGGAAAAAATGGGGAATTTGGAATTTGACCCAGGTTTAGTATTTTTAACTATAGATGTTCGAGATTTATTTTTGGTTATTCCCCATAGTACAGGTTTGGATTGGTTCGAAAACAAGTTGATGGATTTTGATTTTCTATCCAGCACTGATTTTAGGTTAATTTTAGAGAATATGTAACTTGCCCTTAAAAATTATTTTCTATATTTTCAAGATGCATATTATCACCAATTAGATGGTGTTGCTATGGGGTCATCCTGTGCCCCTATTTTTGTGAATATAGTTATGTTATTTTGGGAAGAAAATGTTATATTCAACTCCCAATACAGAGGAAATATTCAGAAATATTATCATTTCTTGGATGATATTTTTATTGTATGGGAAGGTTCCCCTGAATTGATTATTTCATTCATGGAGTTTTTAAATGGAACTACCAGTGTTCTAGAATTCACCTACACAGTAGAGGCTAATGTAGTACATTATTTGGATGTTACTTTAAAAAAGGATATGATACAATGGAAATTTATGTCTAGGATTTACAGGAAGGAATGCTTTTCCAATGCATATCTCCATTATGACAGCCTTCATCCACAGTTTCAAAAGAACAATATTGTTAAAGGACAGATGATTAGGGTGGCTAGGATGACCTCAGAAAGGGAGGACCTGGCAGGGGAATTTGATTTTTTGTGTACTTTATTCTTGGAGAGGGGCTATCCAAATACTTTATTAGCCCCTTTAAAATAATTGGTTTTGAATGAATGGGGCAATAGATACAAACCCCTATTTAGAGTTGATGACCCTAACACCCTAACAAGAACCAATGACAGTCACCACTCCTTGACTACTGATACTGATATTAAAACACCATATTTTGTGGTCATCTATGATCAAAATACCCATTGGTTAAAGAGAACTATTAAGGGGATATGGGATATGTTTGGAAAAATGCCCAACTGACTGGAAGTTTTCAGCCATACTCTGTAGTTTAGCTATAGGAGGAATCATAATTTAAAACAAATACTGGAAGGGAATAAAGATTCTTCCAACATTACATCCAGGTTGGGAACCTATAAATGTGGTAGGTGCCCCCAATGTACATTTATGGCCGAGGGTGATACCCTCAAGGTTGGGGGGCGCACCATGAGAGCTAAAGTTAATTTCATCTGTTATACAAAAGGGGTGATTTATATTGGCTACTGCACGCTATGTTGGGCATTTTACATTGGCAAGATGGAACGTAACCTTAGACAGCGAGTTTATGAACACATGTATGAAGTAGGTAAGGGGAAGGAGACTAATGCCTTAGCGAGACACATCAAAAAATGTCCCAACGCTGTATATAAGTTTTGGGTTATTAAGAATGTACAGAAGAATGCAAGGGGCGGAGACTGGGAGAGTAGGCTTAAATTCAGGGAACTTATTTGGCAGTTGCCGTTGGATGCCTGCAATTTCCCTGGGTTAAATGACCATATTTCTTTATCATCTGCCCTTAAATTGGAGGCTGAAAAATTGTAGTGAAATTTGTTTTTATGGGTACATGAAATGTATTGAAGTATATTTATGATGTTTTTTATCAAGTTATTTTATGATGAATGTATTTTATCAATGTTTTTTATCAAGTTACTTTATGATGCATTTGCTGAATGCATTATTTCTATATACATATTTTTATACACATGATTTTACACCCATATTTATATTTACAATCATATTTATATTTATGTAATTAATATAAATTGTTTGGGTTTTAGAAATGTATTCAATGAGTTCCTATAGTGTATGTTATATATATTTTTATATATATATATATATATATATATATATATATATATATATATATATATATGTATATGTATATATATATATATATATATATATATGTTTGTCTATTACTTTAAGACACTAATTGACCATCCAATGGAGGAGATTTTCCCATTATTTAAGTGTTGGGATGATGTCAGTATGAGATTCTCATGACGTTTCCAGAGGAAAATGAAAGCGCTTAATCGTAATAAATCTGTTTTAAACCAATGGGACTATAGTGACTTGTGTTTTACACTGTCTTGGAGGGATAGCATTCATTGGAGCCTTGAGCTGAGGTGTGTTTTTGGTTCTGATATTAAATTTTCCATTTCCATGCAATAAGTCATATGTCAACCTTACATGCATACACTGTTTCCTATGCTCCATCACCTTCCTCCCTTTTTTAAGAAAAAGTGGACGCATATACCACTTCTAATATCACTAGTTCAAGTCAATATGTTATGTACTAACAGTGCTAAAATAGTGATTATACTTGGCTGCAAGAAAATTGCATGATTCACATACAGGAGCACTTTCTAGAAATTTTGAACATAGGAGTAAAACAGCGTTTTCTTTCGGAGAGGAATGCTTTAAAATTACAGTTAAAACATGCATATGCCACTCGATTTGTTATTCTAAAATTCACAGCACTATAACTCCATCATATAGACCAACAAAGCTTATATTAGTTGACCATTAGAAAAGTTCAGTCTTTTAAAAGATGCATTTTTACATCCTAAGGCCACAGGTTGCCATATTACTTGATAGGCAGTGGTTACTTGCTTCATTGTTTATCATTGTTTTAGTGACATGAGGTTATTTTTTGGAAACTGTACATATTACAAGGTTATATATCTTTATACATCATATATTTCCATAAAGCATCAGTTCAACTTGGACACAGTTTCTTATTTTTTATAGACTATAAGTCTGGAAATGCACCACACACACACACACACACTTATATATATATATATATATATATATATATATATATATATATATATATATATATATATATATATATATATATATTCTATTTCAATTGATTTTTTTTTTCATAATGAAATATGTCACCGCATTCATGGGGTATTTTGAAGAGCTCTGCTTTGCTGATCAACCTTATTTTATTTAAAATATAAAATTTTAAAGCTTTAATATTTATATGTTGTAGTACAGAATAGGAATTTGTAGATTATTCTGAAAGTCTTCAGTGAAGTAAGTGTTGCATTTCACTTTTTATATAGGAAGCACTGCCACTTGTTATTTATAGTCTAAATATCCTATGGTCAGACCCTAGAGTCATACAAAAACACATAATGCAAATTGCTGGAATAGGTAGATGAAGTCGGACATGAATCTAATCTTCTATTAAACATATCCAGACTCACACTAAGTTGTATAATTAGTGGAAGTTTATTCCCATTTCTGGATAGAAACTACAATATAAAATTATATTACTTAACAGACCTGTTTTGGCTACCTTCTATGTCAAATTATTATTTCTTAATAACCTATTATTAGGAAAATTTTCAAGGATCAGTAATACTTGCAGCTCATCATTAAACAAGTACCCTGTAAGCCCAGCATATTTTCTGTCTCATAAAAGACATGCTGTAGAATAGTGACCCAAAACATGTAGCCCTACATTGCAAGATAGATTATGACTCACTGAAAGTCTTTTAGATTTTTTTTTCTGTATCCCTTCAATCAGAAGAATATACCCTTAGCATATGAAAAGAGCAAAAAGTTATTTTCAGTTATGAGCTTAACACATGTAACATACATTGTGGTTAATAATTCAGAAGATCTAGAGGCAAGACATCTAAATAAGTGAACATTTTCTTAACAGGTTTCAATAACTGGCATTGTCTTTGAAACACATTTCACTGTTGATCAAAATTTCCAGATCTTTACCAACAATGTAGACAGTCAGATGACCAAATGAGATAGCTTTATAAATTGTAGCAGGGCCAAAAAAAAAAAAACATAATACCAATTTTATCAGTGGTTAGTTGTAATCCATTCCTCATCAACCAATCATTAACTGTGAGGTATAAGTTACAAATGATGTATACTCATTAGCTGATGTCATGAAATATCCAATCTTAACATCACCTGCATTAATTGATAACCAGGAATTACTTGATATGGGATAAAATGGCAGGAACTTATTAAACAAAAAATTTCCCAAAACTGAGCCACATGGAGTTTATGTGTTTGCACAGTGAGCAGCAGCAGTAACTGCATATGCATGCCTTGCATCACGTTTAAATGTAAACAAGCACAGTTTCATGGTCAGCAACAGTGTCGCCAGCCAGGAAACCATGTAAAGCAACACCAACACCTAAAGACACGTACACCTGTTTACCTACAGGCAAACTAGGTGTGCAGATTGGGTGGAAGCCCACAGTGACTACCAGGGTTTTTAATAAAGCAACATATACAGTTTTAACACATTACACGAAAGTGTATACAGGGCAGAGTAGTGTGGAAACCTGTTTCAGGCATACTGAATAAAAGTTTTGTAAATTATCAGCAAGGTTACATAGACTGCATTATAAATAGTCAGATGACGTGTATGTGTTTATTGAAAAAGGGACACATAGATGAATTGTAGCAATGAGTACAGAGGAAGAGGACAGGTGAAACATTGTAATGTACAGCAGATGAGGGTGTGTCAGTGAAGACAGCTATAGCATGAGCACTATCCACATATTGTGAAGCTGTGCAAAATGAGTTGCCTGAATATGACTATAATGTCAGCACAGGTTGCAGCAAGACACATAGCAACAGGCTCATGGACAATAGTAAACAGAAGCATGTACAATCATGGACAATATCAGAATAATACCACCATTAATCCCATGTCATTAACATAAAATATGTGATTGTGAGTAATTACAGATGGCTCTGAGAACAGACTTGTACAACTGTCATGATTTGTCAACAATTTATGAGGGTAATAAAGCACACCTACCTCAGAAATGTAACATCTGCCAGAGGTGTTAGGAGGAACAATGTTGTACCTATATTTGAAACTAGGAACAATCCTGGCTAGTTGACAGGTGTGCATGGCATATATATGGCACAATCCACACCATCACAAATGTAACCCATGCCATCAATGTTGACAATAAGATATATATTTACTGTGTACATCACAGAAACACATATCACACATGAATCTTGTATAACACCTTGATGGGGGTTTTGCACCATCAACCACTAATGTTTATGCAACAAAAGGAAAACTTACGTATGGCCGATAAGACGTGTGGGAGCTCACTGTAACAAATGTGTTGCACTGGAGTAACTCCTCCTTGGAAGATGTGTTGTGAGGTACATTAAAAAAGGCACATTGTACTCAGTTATTTGTGTGATCAGGGCTGAGAACTATGAAACTATAACACCGTTTGATGTAGATGTCCCGCACATACTCAAGAGTTGTGTTATGTACAAGCAAGTAGTCACCACTGTGGACACATGTTGGTGGATGTTCTGCATATCCTCTACCTGAGTACACAGGTCACATACCACCTTGTCTGATCACAGGGTGTGCTGTCTATATTATAATTAGCTTGTGCATTTGCATTTATAATGTAACTAATCCCACATGATTTTTGTTCATCTACTGTGTCTCCATGGCTGTGACAACAATCCTTTGTGTGTGATTCCATCTGTATTATACTAATCCCCACTTGGATTCAATGATTGTCTACAATTTACAGTTCTCCACAAAGCTAGTTGGACTAAGGATGTGTAAGTCATTCTTGATGTCTGAGATTTAAATAACAAACAGGAAAGGGCCTAATACAGTTCCCTGAGATACAGACCTGATCACTGGGCTCTAAATATAGGTCACTTCACAAACTTCAACATATTCATCTGTCACATATGTGATCCAATGGTCTACCCACTTGGTGATATAGGTGTTTATGGCCACTTATGACAGTTTTTCAGAAATATTTCAGTGAGGATTTGTGTCAAATGCCTTGGCTAGGTCAAGTTACACAGGATGATAGTGTTGTCATCATGTATGCCCTTGTTGACCTTGTTCAGGACATTTAACAGATGTAACAGACATGTTGTAGCCTGAAAAAAATCACACATGTTTGGTACACAGTTGAGATATTACCTGTGTCCTTTTAGAGAAGGTCTACTTCACAGATGAGAAATGTCAGGATGTGTCTATACATGCATGCATCAGGTGATGTCCCCCCCCCCAGACTGAAGGACACATGTTGAGGTACACAATTATATGGGAACATAGGCTGTCTGGAGGCTGTGTTGAAGTTTGGATCTGACTGTGACCATGTTTTGAGTCATGATATAGGCTACCTGTGATGCTGTCAGGGCTCATTGATTATGTGTTATTAGCCGTAGAGAGTGCACAAATGAGCTGCCCTCCATAGAATAAAAACTGAGTAATGTTTGCATGTATGCCTTGGCTGATGGCTAGTGGCAACAACGAGGTGATATGTGAAACAAACCGCCAACTAGCACATTGTCTATTTCCTCCAGTTGGGTATGTCTGGTGTCATCCGCATACAGATCTGTGCTTTGTTGTATATTCCACTTAATATTTCACATTTATTGGAATAAATGATTTCTGAAAAGACCAGCAAATACAATCTTGGTCATTCATCACATTCCACACACTGGTACCATCCACACAATTGTAACCCTGTACAAATGTCATATACGTATATCAATTGCACAGCATATGCCTATATATGTTTTATGGGCAAACCGTGTTTGAGCAGCATGATATTGTATCAGAACACATTAGAAATCAGTTGTTTGCGGCTCATGCAGAACATTTTCTGACACAAATGCTAATAGTCACACAATGGTGCTGCTGACCACTTCAATAATCCTTCAGTAAAGCAACACAACTGCACATACAATTAATTCCACAAGGTTGTAATTGAATCAAAACATTTGATACATTGGCTGGGTATATTACAGCATAACAACATGAGTATGAGACAAGATTTATGTGATCATGTAATCAATATGAATTTATATTGAAGTCTGTCACTAAACATTTAATGATGGTATGTAGACACATGCACATCTGTGCCATAGTGCAAGTGTCACTGTGAGGGCAGAATGTGAACTGTGTAGAAGGTTTATCAGCTCCACTACAACAACACATGTCGTAATAAGCTATCAATATACATCAAAGTATATCATACCATGTCAACAGTTCTCAGGAGCATATTACTACAGCTGTTATAGTATGTAATGCAATGGCAGCAATAGCTCACATCACAGACTGCAATACTCTATATAGCCATACTGTACATTCACATCTCAATATAGCACATGTCAATGACAGCAACATTGACATGTCAACTGTTCATAGAGTCATAGGACATTATTAGGCTAATGGCCAACATCACATGAAATCCTAGCCATTATTATGCCATGTAAACAAAATTCATGTATCTATATTATGGAAGATAGTAAGATTATTTTGCATATGTGTATATTTGTTGGTTTTCATTACATCCTGCCACTGTCTATATGGGATATGTGCAACACCTCATGACAGAATTAACAATAACACATGCAGTGGTCTGGAGATGACTTGCAGAGGTTCATTGGAGGACTCTGCTTCATGACGTGTGTATGCATATTTGACATGAGGACATCCTCCTCTCCTCTACAGGAAGGGTGTCATGTGGCCAGAAGAAAAAGGAGGATGGTGGATGAATGGTGCTATGTAAAAGGTCCTCTTAAATGGTAGTGAAATGAAGAGTGATCCAACACGTACACACACACACACACACACACACACACACACACACACACACACACACACACACACACACACACACACACACACACACCAGTAGACTAGGACTGATTTGAACATTACACCTGTGTAGGTATAGAATATGACTGCTATGCAATGTCACAGTAGCAGCACCACATATGCCTGACTTTAACACTGTCACTTTGTACTTTATGGGACTAAGATAGCATCATTGTATGCTGAGGAGGACATGTTGGTCGCAGTGTAGGACATGGATGTGAAGTCACAACCCTGTGTAAAATTGTCTCAAAAGTGATAGTTGTACATTTAGACACACAAGTTGCCTGCTGTCAGATTAGAACACCTATATGTATAGGTAAAGTAGATTGCAAACACAGTAGTTAATGTAATGGCCACAACACAGGTTTGTCTTGAATACTGTCTGAGTGAATGTCATACAGGATGACATAATCATTGCATGCTACAACAAGAGGGTCAGAGGAAGACTTGACATAGGTGTGGACTCACATATAATTCTAAAATTGTAACAACAGTGATGGCTGAATGCACACATAGTTGATGCAATGAGAACAGAAACCCTAATTATTTACAAAGCACTGCACTTAATGCAATTCCACAGCACAAGTTAGGTTTTTATAGTGTTGGTCAACACTTTATACCTGATGGCATTAGCAGTGCCTGGTGAGAAGAAGATGGTAGTAGCAGTGTCCCATGTGCTGGTGTAATATGGTCTCTTCAATGTCAACCAACTGAACAAACATACACATCAGGTGACTGCTATGAGATTAGAAAAACCTACCTAACTAAATAGACCAACTACAGAACTCAATATTTAACAGAAGCACTATGACATAAGTCTGACTTTTACAATGCTGCTGGACAATTTATAGTGGATGACATCATCACTGGATACTTGAGAGAAGATGTTGGGAGGTCTGAATGAAATGGATGGCTAGCCATGTACAACTGATAGAATATTTGTATTAAATGGGACTGCATTATATACAATTACACTTTTCTGAGTCCATCTACAACTGGACCACAGTAAGATTAGAACCCATTCTTAATTAGGTACACCAACTTGAGAGCTCAGTATTTAATATGAGCACTATAGCACAGGTCTAACTTTTTCAATGCTGCTGGAGAATTTAGGGGATGGCATCATCACCACTTGTTTGAGAGAAGATGTTGGGGGCCCTGAATGAAATGGATGCGTAGTCATGTACAACTGTCAAAATATTTGTACTCCATGTGATTGTATTGATGACTGTTGGATACATGATTACACTCTTCTGACTAGACGCACACACAAGTTGACCACAGTGAGATTAGAACCTCTACCTGCCTAAGTACACTAGGTGCAGAACTCTATACTTACCACAAACTGCACAGCACAGGTCTGAGTTTTACAATGCTGATGGACAATTTATAGTGGGTGACATCATCACTGGATGTTTGAGAGAAGATGTTGGGAGGCCTGAATTAAATGGTCATTTAGTCATGTACAACTGTCACAATATTTAAATTCCACGAGTTTGTATTAACAACTGTAGGATAAACAATTGCACTCTTCTGACTGGATGCACACTTCAATGATAGTGAGATTAGAACCCCTACATAAGAAAACCAGCTACAGAATTCAGTACTTAATGCAAGTGCCACAGCACAAACATGACTTTTCCAAAGCTGCAGGACAATTTATATTGGATGACATCATCACTGGATGTTTGAGAGAAAATGTTGGGAGGCCTGAATGAAATGGATGGGTAGCCATGTACAACTGTAAAGATATTAAAATTATGCAAGTTACCAGATTGTTGAGTGTGTGAAGTGTAGTATTTGCAGTTGTGTTTCCAATGTGCAGGTATACTTTAAAAGACAGCTTTACAAACTATATACAAACAGCTGTCTATATTACAAGTATTAAACAATCTGAACATGTATTGTCAGTAGAAAGATGTACATGTTATGTAGCATACCATTTTTTTATTTCTGTAGTGTAGTTGATATATTTGGGAACAAGTATTGAGATACCAAGTTTCAAGTGTATGGGTGCAGGTAACACATGACTACAGTGTAGATATGTACTCAGTCTTCAAAAAGTGCCCTCCCTTTGGTTGTGTTTTTACATTTACTTTAATGTGTTGAAGAATACCCTGGTAATAAACATATGTAATACATGCTAAGGAGCACTTTCCATAGTGCACTGCCAAGCAGCTGGTTTCCGCGCTCAATGGCAAAGTGCTTGCACATGCAAGATATACATTTAAGAACTCCTACTTGAACTTGAGAAGTACTTATCCATACTGGCTATGGCAGACTTAGCTAACAGATACTATCATGTTTATAAATAGTTCATATCAGACATGTCGTGTCATAAATTGTTTAACCTTAAAAAAGTGTTTATATTGCTTTCCCCATTTGTATGTAGTTAAGCAATGCACATACACAGACCTCTGATTCATTGATAAAATTATGAGATTTCTATTGGTTTGCATTCCTCCGCACAAACAAGTTAAGTGGAGAGGTATGGCAGTCAGTATTTTGGATAGTACTGAGTGTAAGAAACATACATGCAGCTTTGCTAACTCTGTGACAGCAGGTATAAGAGCACTGAAATTTTTATTTTGCGCCCAGATGATACAGGATTTGAATCCAGCTATAGATAATAATTTTAAATATGTATTCATAATGTAAATTAAATATTTACATGTGGTAATTATTTGGAATGTGAGATGGAATGACTACAGTGAAGTACTGTATATAAATAAACAGTACTCAAGTGATTTATGTCAACAGTACAGACATGGCATTACATATTGATACAGTTATCAGACTAAATAAATAGTGTTTTATATAAATTTTTTTAATATGAATGACTTAGTTTACTTTAACTGTGTGTTTCCTTAGCGTGGCATTACCCGTAGGTAACAACACCATGCTACTGGATGTATAGAGCCATTCACTGTTTCTTTGAATTGATGCACAATGCCAAATTCCATGCAAACGCAGGTGACAAAAAGTGAAGGGCTTCAGTGGGGACATCTTATTTAAGTGTGTAGTGTGTGATTCTATTGTTTTGACCAGATTAAAAGTGTTAAAATGGGTTGATATTAAAGTGGTAAAATGGGGGAAGAACAAAGGGAAAGTAATATAGGGATGTGCAGGAGGAAGGTAGGAAAGAAAAATAGCGATTTACTTCTTCAACAGTGTAAAATGAATATGCATAGAATATTGGCTACATTTGGACTGTCACCTCAACAAAGGGGGGTGACAACAACACAGTCTTCTTGTATACCCAATTGGAATGAATCAAGTGTGTCAAGAAAACACTTATGTGAAGTGGCGAGCTATGTATGGGGGAATATATATTTTTGGGACATGTGCCCATTTATTATTTTTTATTTTAGTAAGAGAAGAATGTTGGGTAAGGGACCTTGGTATTTCTGGGTCAGGTACGTAGGGTAGGTGAGGAAGAAGATGCAGATAAACAGGACAAACAAGACAAGACACAGGGATGGTGAGGGACACAACAGATTGGAGGATTCCATGATTTGGGATAGGGAGGGGACACTGGATGCCCATGCTTGTCAAATATGGGGACAGTGAGAATCTATCCTCAACTGCAGAACTGTCATCACTGTCCTCTTACTCCACTGGCTGTTGGAGTGCTTGACATCTTTGTTTTCCCACCATTACAGAGAGCATCCTCTCCATCTGGCGGAGGCATGCACCAATGGTGCTCTCCGTGACCTCATGCACAATGCCTAGCATTTCTTCGCAGGTGACAAAATTCCCATCTCCACCAATACTCCTGAGGGGTACCACTCCATCAGCTGCTGGGATAATGCTACCTGATGTGGATGGCTCAGGTAGTGCATGAGCAGCAGAGGTGGTACTGCCAGATTGGGTTCCAAGTGCACTGGATGTCAGTGCAGGAGCCTGTGAAAGAGGGGCAGGCAGAGCTACAATAGTTGGTCTACCTCCCTCTGCTGTAAAGCATTTTAAGAGTTGTCAGAAACTGATAAGATGAAAACTGTGTGACCCCACATAAAAATAAAAAGAGAGATATGGGTTTGGGTAAGAGAATAAAAGAGATAATTAGCAACATCAGGTCTATATTATGGCGTCAAAATCCCATAACAGTGAATACGAAAAGGCCGACATGTATTCAGTGAAATCTATTTATGCAATTTTATTTTTTTTCTACTTTTACATTTAAGTATACTTTTTAACAACTACAAACTATAAATGATGGTTTGCTGCAAGTAATCCTTATAATATGCATTTATTGCACACATGCTTGATCAAATAATACAGATTAAGTTAATAACATGGCATGTATGCCACATTAGTTGAAATAATTATGTAATATTTTTAAGTGATTTCACTATATATTTGTTACTTGTGGGATATGATCCCACAACATCTAAATACACTATTACAATTGAGTCCTACAGCTGGCTTGAGCTACAGACTGAAGCATGCATGGTTGATTTTACAGTTAGGATATGCATGCTTATTTTGCTACTACTGTATAGAAGAGCAATACTTAGCTAAAATAATAGTTATGTTCTGCTGTATATATACCCATTGCTTCCCTAAGTCTTTCTAAATGCTCAGCATGGGCTTCCCTGTTCACAGTTATCTCCTGGTTGGCTGTAGAATGAAAAAGACAGAACAAGAGAAGAGCATTATGCATACAAGTCTTGCCTATATGCAGCTTTCTATCTAATTTAAATTATCTTTATCTGTATACTTACACAACTGTGGAATGTCAGCAGTCCTAAACACATCCAGCCCTCATTGAGTATATCCTGCTTTCACCTTTTGAGGTTTTTAAGGGGTGTCTGCATTACTCTCCAGTATGTGGAATGCCAGTTGCACTGGAGACAGCCTTGGCCAGACTATTCTAAGCCTCAGATTTGTATTGAGACTCAGTATAATCCCCCTGCAGCAGCCTTTGGCTGTGGTGCTTTATAAGGAGTCCAATAAAAATTCTAGACTCCAGCGCAACTCACCTTTGACTATAAATTGGGTACCTTCCCTTCTATCTCTAGACATGTCTGCTCAGAGCAAACAACAGTTAAGAGTGTTTTCTTGCCAATTAATGTTATCTCATTTAATGCTAGTGCACAGCCCGAAACTACCATACCAACTGAGTCTGCATGCTAAGTAGAGAACAACAGTGCCAAACAGAGCAGTTTTTGAAAAAGGAAGGTTAATGTGACAGTTGGTATTACTTTATGGGTTGGTTGCTGCTGTAATTGTTATTTGATTTAACTTTGTAGACATGTATTGGAGGCATGAATTTTGTCACCTGACGCATTTTTGGTGTATCTTTACACCCTTATAAAATGCATTTGTACAAAGCAGAATTCAAACCTATGCAAAATACATGAAACATATTCTTCCACATAGATGATTTTTCATCCCTGTTACAGAAGAAGTACTTTTCCAACATGCTTATTAATTATATAAAGATACACATGCCAGAGTGAGGGTTTAATCATGTATATGTGTTTCCTGACAAGGTCCCGGTTTATACATTCATGTGCATATGAATATCATTGAAGTCTGAAGTCCATCCAAGGCCAGAAAAGACAATTATAATTACAGAAACATAACTGTCAGTATACCCTCAGTGACACATTAATTCATATGTGCTCCAGTGTTATACATACTTATTGTTATTTATAATTATGTTTACAGTGCTTTATAGTATATAAAATTAAGTGGACAAGCATTACTTAAATTGGGAGTGTGCTACATTAGAACTCTGGTTATGAAATTGTATGACCATAATTGTACTGATACCAACAGTTACACACATAATATAGCTCTGATATCCTGTGTACGCTAAATGCTATAGATAGTTATTCCTATGCGTAAGTATTCTTCTACTGTTAATTTTTTAAATAAAGTGGAAAATCAGTAAAGAATGGCTTGGCCTTAGATGGATTCGAACCCAGACTCACCTGTACTATAACCCTTAACGTACAACTGCTGCCACAGGAATAACTAGGTAGCAGCTGTATATATTCACATTCACTACTCTGTATGCGTGCTGACTGCCTCACAATGCAGCTTAGCATGTTTTCATGGTGGCAAACCACACATGATACAATGCATCCATTTTGAAATGCACTACTGTATTCTTCCTGTCTGCAGGTGTTCTAGACCTGCAAGAGTTGTGGAAACTTGCTGGCTGTCTTGCAATGCTGCTTAGCAGGTTTGCACAATGTAAAGCAAAAGAAGTAACAGTGTATCCTTTTTGAAACTGAGTGTGACACCTATGCCCTGGCCCAGCAATCAAGGAGCCTCAATCCTCACCACTAACACCAGAGAGGGGTATCTCATATAGGAGGAAAGGATAACAAATATACACAATAAAGTGCAATTTCCCTTAAGAGCACACAGAGATCACAGTCAGTCCATGGCTGGTGCTCCCTTGCTCCCCAGGTCCCCAATAAGATTCCCCACTGGCACAGTTATAGGTTCCAGATCTCAGCCAGCTGGGCAAGCTAAAAGCACCCTCTCTGTCCCACCAGTGCTTCATGTCCCTGCCCAAGTAGCTGACACACACACTTTGAAATAAGAATTTATACAACCTCACAGACACTCCTGGGAAAGGCTGGCACAGGTTCTCCAGCTGTGCCCCTATTACCCAGACTATACAGTAGTACCACTTGCCACCACCCAGCTAATATTTATCAGTTTCTCAAAGGCCCTTAAAAGGGTGTCCAATTATTACTGTCCACTATTATTATCCAATTGGTAGTATAACTAAACAGCCAAGGCTTATTAGAGTGGCTTGGTACAGTAATCACTATAAATAAGCAATGTACTCTAGAGCTTAAATGTTCTCTACACAAAACAGCCACAGTTGAAAGGTTTTAAATATTTAATAATAAATACTAAAAACACCAAACAACACTTCTTACTACACAGTGCTAGTCAAGAGTTCAGAGATCACAGAGAAATATTTAAAATAATTCAGTAGTACAGTTTTGACATCACAGGAAAAACACTTAGTCTAATCTTTCTAGTTCCTAGCTATTTCTAAAAGAAAACACAAGTCTAAGATAACTTACATATGAGAACAGGCAGAGTGCTGATGAATTGGATGGTCAAGACAAAATTGCTTAATAATCTCTGGTTCTCTCTGTTTAAATTGAAATTGCAGTTCTGATTCATATTACATCATTCTTCACACTTTCCTGGGGTTCCCAGGCTACACATTAAATCATTCTTCACACTTCCCTGGTTTCCCAGGCTAACAGAAACTGAAATTACATTCTTAACATCTCCTTTTGTAATCTTGCAGCTGGTCAGGAAGCAGAGCAATAAAAATACATTTGCATGTTTAAATCTAGCAATTTAACTCTTGGTTAAAACAATAGAAATCATTTCTTCATCTAGACTGTTTGGCACCACTGTCTACATCAAAGGGTCACCACATGCTTTACTTTGGTCAGTAGAGTGCACTGTTGTCACATTTATTTCCAGTTCCACATGTAACACTATTTCTTAACATTTAAGACAACAAGCCTGTAGTTTACATTCATATTTACAAATGACAGAATTATCTGCAAAGTTCTATTTGGCTAGGCTGGCAGCCTTCACGTCCCTCCCCCCCCAGAGAACTCAAGCTAGTTTTTCAAGTGACCATTGAGAAATTATACTTGAGAGGGTCAGGTTTATCTGAGTATACCTACCCCATTCCCTGTCTTGAGAACCCATGTGCATTGGCATTGCTAACCCCACTGCGGTGCTGCACTGATATATATGCTTGCAACCCCAGGCTCCATCTTAGCAACTGGACATTTTGCTGGCTGGTTCGGTTTAACTATGTTAGAGGGTCGTGATCTGTCATAAGAGTGAATTTCCTTCCATACAGATAAGGCTGAAGTTTCTGCAGTGCTCACACTATGACTAGGCATTAATTTTCTACAGCTGCGTAGCATTCCTCCCTGGATTGGAGCCTACAACTGAGATAAACCACTGGGTGTTCTTCTCCCTTTGAAGAAATCTGGCTAATTACAGCCCCCACACCATGGTTTGGAGCATCCACCTGCACAACAAATTATTTGCAGTAATCTGGACTGGCTAGCACAGGGGTTCCTCCCAAAGCTTCTTTAAGCTTCTGGAATGCCTGCTCACATGCTGGGGTCCACACTACTTTATCTGTCCTGTTCTTTCTTGTCAGGTCTGTGAGGGGAGCAGCTATGGTACTATAACTGGGGGTGAATTTTCTGTAGTACCCTGCTGTCCCTAAAGATGCCCTCACCTGGTTTTTAATAACAGGTGCAAGCCATGCCAGAATGGCTTCCAGTTTGGCAGGTTCTGGCCTTATCTTACCACTCCCCACTCTATGTCTGAGGTAGGAGACCTCTGCGATACCCACCTGACATTTGCTCAGATTAATGGTCAACCCTGCCCTCTGTAGTCTGCCCAGCACCTCCCTGACATGGCAAAGGTGCTCTGCCCAGGAATGGCTGGAGATGGCAATATTATCTAGGTAAGCAAGAGCAAACCCTCCTGTTCCTGCTAGGATATGATCTACCAGCCTCTGGAAAGTTGCCAGGGCATTCTTCATCGCAAAGGGCATCTTTGTGAACTCATACAAGCCAAAAGGAATCACAAAGGCTGACTTCTGTCTAGCACTGGGAGACAAGGGCACCTGCCAGTAACCCTTGGTAAGATCAATGGTTGTAAGATACTTAGCCCCACCCAGCTCCTCTAGGTCCTCATCTGTCTGAGGCATGGGGTAAGCATCCAACTATGTGTGACTATTTAATTTCCTGCAGTCCACACAGAACCTGGTGCTGCCATCCTCTTTTGGCACCAGCACCACTGGGGAGGGACTGTTGGACTCTTGAATCATCCTTCCTCAGAGTCTGTTTGACTCTCTCAGACTTTCTATAAGCGGCCTGCCTAATAGGCCTCTGGGGTCCTGTATCCACCTGGTGCTGTCCCAGGTGGGTGCACCCAGGTTTTCCAGTGAACATGTCCCCAAATTCCTGCAACACTGCTCAGATTTCTTGAGCCTGGGTAGGAGATATCTGCTGGGACATTGCTACCCCTTCCACTGAGGTGTCAGCCCATGCCTCATTGAGGAGATCAGTCCCCAGATCTCCCTCAGAATCCTCTTGCAATCCACTGCAAATGCTCAGTACAAGGGCCCCCTATCATGGTAAGGTTTCTTGTGGAACCTGGGGTACTCAGAGGACCGACAATATCCATAGCTACCCTCTGAAATGGCTCCTCAATCACAGGCAAAGGCATCAAAGGAGCTCTCACCTTGTCTCCTGCCTTGCCTACCTTTTGACACTGCTCACAGGTAATGCAGTACCCTGTTACATGTCCGGAAATTCCAGGCCAATAGACATTCTGCATAATACGCCTCTTTGTACATTTTATGCCCATATGACCTGCAAAGGGAATATCATGGGCTATGGCTAGAAGTGCCAGACAGTAGGCTCTAGGCACTACCAACTGCTGTACTCTCTCACCTTCTAGCCCTCCCTCAGGGGTCCACTCTCTGTATACTAACCATTTGTCCCAGTATACAGATTCCCCCTTTCCTTGAGAATCAGGTGCCTCCCTAGCTACCTGCCTCAGGCCTTGCAATGTAGGGTGTGAGAGGTGAGCCTGTCTCAACCCTCTCCTTGTAACCCTTCCCAGCTCCCCTTCCACAGGAAGTCTGGCATCCTCTAACGGTGGTGCCTCCCTGTCAGCCTGGGTACTACTACTCACCTCCACTTTTGCAGTCACTCTCTCCAAGGGGCCATCAGTACCCACAGGCAGCTGTGGCTCACCTTCAGTCTCACTGCTACAGGGTAGCTCCCTCCCTGAAGTAACCACCTCACCAGTCCTGGCTGCAAGTATGCAGTCTGTCTGGGTCTCCCCCAGGCTACCAGACTTACCTGCTTGTCTCCATGCCTGACTCCATGTAACTGAATAAGCACATGGTACTGCCTCATCCTTATCAGGACATCTGCAGGATGGTAGTTCAATACCCTTGTTTTCTCAAGACAACATACTATTAGCATTTTGTCTTTCCCACTTACTGACTCCCTTACCTTTGGTTCCCCACATTGCCTCCATGGACACCTGTATGCCACATGGCTCTACTGGTTGCATTCAAAACATTTAACCCTAGCACCTGGACATGTACCTGGGCTAGTGGCTTCCCCTAATACTGGCAGATTCTGTTGGGGGTAGTCTTTGCTGCCCACCATGGGTTCCATTAGACCCATGAGAAGTACCAAGGGTCCCCTTCCTGTTCAGGGCTGCCCTGCTTGCCAGGTATAGGTCTCCCTTCTTCCCCAGCTCATCTGAAGTAGCACATTGTCTATCAGCTAACTAGATCCTCATGTCCTCAGGCAAAGTGCTATGGGCTTGTTCCCTCACCAAATGGTCTGCCAGCCCTTCAAAAGTAGTGACCTGACATCCACTCACCCACCTATGGAAATAAATGCTCAGTTCAGCAACATATCCACACACATTTTCATCTGCCTTGCGTCTATGCTCACGAAAATATTTCCTATACATTTCAGATGTTAGCTTAAAAAACTCTAATAGACAATTTGTACAGCAGTATAATCAAAACATGCAACATCAGACATTTTAGATAATACAGTTACAGCTTTACCATGGAGTAAGGGGGTTAGGAACCATACCCAGAGCCTTTGGTCAACACTATACTGTTTGCATACCCTCTCAAACATATAAATGAAACTATCAAAATTATCCCCCTCTTTAAACTGCGGAAGAAATTTACTGACCTGTTGTGCTTCTGAGGTCCAGTTACTCCCTTCCCCATTACCTCCATAACTATGGCGAAGAGTCAGAATTTCTCTCTCATGCTTCCTCTGCCTGTCCTTTTCCTTGGCTTCTATCTCCAAACGCCTGGCCTCCAACTCAAGTATCTTTAGCTCCAGATGGATTTTTAAGTCCTCTGCAGAAAGGTTGAGCTGTCCATTCTCCGAGGGTATTATATCTCCACTTCCAGTCTGATTGTCCTCCTGTTTGCTGTTTTCTGATGCAGCTGTAACCAAGGCTGCAATCAGGTGTGCCTTAGTCAGGTTTCCATGCATCAGTCCCCTAGCCTGACACATCTCCGCCAGCTGGCTCCTTCTCATCTTTCCAGATTCCTCTGCTGACATGCTGCCTGCTCACCCTGACTAACTAAGCCAACAAAAGAAATAAAACAATGCTGATCTGAACTCTGAGTATTCACTGCATGGCTGTTTTAGAGTACAAAACACCTTCAAAGTTCACTGTACACAAGCTACAGGGATTCAATCTACCCACACCACAACAAGCCAATTAGTATTTGCCACCAATTAATATGTGGTGTGGATATCCCACCACTGCCAAACAATTAATATGTGATGCCCATGCCCTGGCCAGCAGTCAAGGAGCCTCAATCCTCACCACTAACACCAGAGAGGGGTGTCTCATATAGGAGGAAAGGATAACAAATGCACACAGTAAAGTGCAATTTCCCTTAAGAGCACACAGAGATTGCAGTCAGTCTAGGGCTGGTCATTCCCTTGCTCCCCAGGTCCCCAATAAGACTCCCCACTGGCACAGCTATAGGGTCCAGATCTCAGCCAGCTGGGCAAGCTAAAATCTCCAGCACCCTCTCTGTCCCACCAGTGCTTTGTGTCCCTGCCCAAGTAGCTGACACACACACACTTTGAGAAAAGAGTTTATACAACCACACAGACACTCCTGGGAAAAGCTGGCACAGGTTCTCCAGCTGTGCCCCTATTACCCAGCTATATGGTAGTACCACCTGCCACCACCCAGCTAATATTTATCAGCTACTTAAAGGCCCTTAAAAGGATGTCCAATTATTACTGTGCACTATTATTATCCAATTGGTAGTATAACTAAACAGCCAAGACTTATTAGAGTGACTTGGTACACTAATCACTATAAAAATGCAATGTACTCTGGAGCTTATATTATCACTACACAAAACAGCCGCATTTGAAAGGTTTTTAAATATTTAATAATAAATACTAAAAACACCAGACAATACTTCTTACTACACAGTGCTAGTGAAGAGTTCAGAGATCACAGAGAAATACTTAAAATAATTCAGTAGTACAGTTCTGACATCACAGAAAAACACGTAGTCTAATCTTTCTAGTTCCTAGATTACCTCCAATCCTTGTTTACATCATCTGATAAGTATGTGTCAACTTGTATAATGTTATCTGGACTGTAACTGTATGTTATAGTAATTAACACAAGTAGTAGTACTTTACATTGAAGGGTTTGCTTATTTTTGTTTTTTGCAAACTCTATTACTAACTCTATTATCATTATTATTATTATTATTTTTGTATGATGGTTTTTCTGTATGTATCTTACTTCTGTGGAGCTTTTCTCCCCGGGCCGCTACTGAAAATGGAAATATCTCCAGCTAGACTAGCCCGGTCAACAAATGTAAAATAAAAAAATAAATATTTCTAAAAGAAAACACAAGTCTAAGATAACTTACATATGAGAACAGGCAGGGTGCTGATGAGTTGGATGGTCAAGACAACAATGCTTAATAATCTCTGGTCTCTCTGTTTAAATTGAAATTGCAGTTCTGATTCACATTACATCATTCTTCACCCTTTCCTGGGGTTACCAGGCTACACATTATATCATTCTTCACACTTTCCTGGGTTCCCACTGCATTTACATTCTTAAAATCTACTTTTGTTATCTTGCAGCTGGTCAGGAAGCAGAGCAATAAAAATAAATTTGCATGTTTAAATCTAGCAATTTAACTCTTGGTTAAAACAATAGAAATAATTTCTTCATCTAGACCCTTCAGCACCACTCACTGTCTACATCAAAGGGTTGCCACATGGTCAGTAGAGTGCACTGTTGTCACATTTTTTCCAGTTCCACATGTAACACTACTTTTTTACATTGAAGACAACAAGCCTTTAGTTTACATTCATATTTACAGAATTAACTGCAAAATTCTATCTGGCTAGGCTGGCAGACTTCACACTGAGAATGTCTGCTTCTTGTGTGGGCCATTAGACCATGTTTGTGTGAAGGTAAGCGACATGCAAATGTGACAAGCAGTGTTACACATGCATTACTCTGGTAACAAGTGTTCATTAGGTTTTAACATTAAAAGGTAAATGTGGGACTTTAACAATAATCTATAGATACTATATACTGTGTGGTTCATCATGTTTTCCAGATGTGCTCTACACACACACACACACACACACACACACACACACACACTTGATTCACAGCTGTAATTTATGCAGTTTATCACGCAAGTAATTTAACATTAAATTGTAATGCATTTCTCAGTTTCAGAGTGCTCTAAGCCATGTGCTGCACAAATATTAATATTACACAGAAAAAAAAGAAAACAATTACAAAATACATCTTAACACACATTAAAGATTCCTACACAACTCTGGATTCAAACTGTCAGACTACTGAAAATACAAAACACAATAAGAATATCTTATCTCTCTTTGCCACAGAAACAGCTTTGAAGCAGAAATAAAAATCACTATGCATATAAGCAAATCCCATTTCCACCACAGTATTATAAAGACATGTAACAGTGGTACACTCTTAGTTGTTTGTACATGTGTTGCTTACATATTTAGTGCAATGAATGTTCACACAACCATTTATGGATATCATTTACACCAATGCAGCTCTGTCTTCTCTTTGTATTATGTTCATTCTTCTGTTATGTGTGCTGTACTCTCACACATGCAGTCTGTAGGCCATTTTTTATCATTGTCCTTGAGATGTACGATGGTATTACATGATGTTTTCATTAAAGGAAATAGGGTTTGGCTGTTAGTGCACTAAAAATAAGAAATGTATGCTGTTCGCTTCCATTTCAAAGCTTGCTACAATTACTTCTACACTATGTAAGTGTATCCTGGCTAACACACCCACTACAGGTAGGGAGTCTGAATTGTTGCCTATTCCTTCTCCCTCACACGAATTGTTGCCTATTCCTTCTCCCTCACACTAACCATTTACTGTTGCAATCCATTAGCAACAAACACTGAGGTAGTGCCTACACTATGTTTACATCAACTACATGAATCCAAATGTTTGGGATTCAGCAATTCTAATGAGTTCACACACCACTTACATCTTCACAGTGCTCAGAGTCTACACCATAAAAAGGTAACCATGTAGCTAGGGAACCTGAAAGTGAGAGGACTTGTGTGTTTGTAGAATACAGAGGACTGAGATTATTTTTGATTTATCTGTGCAGAAGGCATCTGGTGTTGCTAAAGTATGCTTGTATTTTTCTGGTACATGCTACACTTGTTCACATGTTACAAAGAAAACTATATGCATTAGGGGATTAAACTGTTACCTGTATGCATTTCTTATACTTCACTCTTGGCATACACATTTTTGTCATGCACTGACTTTCACAGACAGACAACCTTAATAACAGCCATTACAAGTGTTATTGTTAAAACTGGTTACCTTACAATCTTTTCTATCTTATTCCATAGCAATTGTAAAGTACTTAGACTATCAATGACACAGGGGTGTTATGCTTTTAAGATGGCCAAAAGACACCACCAAGAGAGTGCTGGACAAAGTGAGAGGTGCCTAGCAATTATAAACAGTCTACTTTTGTGTTGTATATTTGTACACATTTGATGAAAATTGTGAGGGAAGCATTCATAACAAGTGAATTATGTATTATTCCTTGGATTCTGCAAACTGTCAGTTTCCTGTTGTTTTGGGGGTGGGAAGCCAAGTACTACTTGTGTCTCCACATCAAAAGTTGGGTTTCAAGAGTCTGGCTCTTGCAATTGTGTAGTCATCCTGGTATTTCCATGGGCGTATGGGGAAACTTGTATGTAATCAATGGCATGTTGCAGCATAGCATTCAGGAATTGATGTAGGATCCTGGATGCTGATGCCTGTGATATCCCCAGCATATGCCATATTGGCTTCTGAATGCTGAGTGCTACACATACCTTAGTCTTCATACGTATTTTCCTCTCAGTTTGCCCTTACTGTCAGTTGTGAATGACAAAGGTTGCAGAATTCCTGTAGTATGTCTCTATCTACCCTGGAGCACTCTACAATGTCCACATCATGTAGATCATGGTAAGTTAACAAGAGTCTAAATACCCTTCTCCTTCTTGGCTGGGGTCTATTTGCAGCAGCGCAGACTTGTGCCTGTTGCACATACATATGTTTAACAGCAACTGCAGCCTCTAATATTGTTTCCATGTAGAGTAAAAAAGACCAAGCAGTGTAAATAGGTGAAAACAGTACCAGGAACAAAAGCAACACCTATTAGCCAAACTAGTGTGAAACAAAAACAAAAATGTAGGCTGAAAAGACGTTCCAAATTCAATTTATTCCAAAAGGTAAAACTGGTCAAGCACCTTCATCCAGTAAGCCTGGACTTCATCAGAACCATCAGAACAATTAAGACACTCCATTTAAATAACATAGAACAACCAATAAGAACACTTGATACAATAAACCATAATTAATGAGTTAAAAACATAGGAACAGTATGTGTTACTAAAAAATTGCATGACGTGTTACATAAAGTAAAAATAATGAATTGATAACTGTACACAATTCATAATTCTAAAGCTCTATACTTTTAAAAAGGCATAATAGAAATAAATGAGTTAATACCAGGGCGTGGGCAGTGTTTAACCTTATTTGCCATTTCATTTCTCCTCTCTCCGTGTAGAGTACCTTCCGTAACTGTATTCCAATAGGTTTTGGAATTTGCAGGGAAAACCTAAACTGAATCTACATGATTGTTTTATAGCTTGTTGAATATATCCTCCATTTTGGATTGGTTGATTAGCATACAATTCAGCTGCTTATGCTGTAATTAGCATGCCACAATGTTTACCATGTTTGTTTACTGAATACAAAACAGTGCGCTACAGTTTGTGTGTGTCACACCACTTTATTGAATCTACACCTTTAACTTTTTGTTTTCTATTTTTCAATAACTCAAAACAGAAAGTGCATGTCCATGCAGCAAGAAAAAGTAAGCCAACATGTAAAATCACAAATTGCTCACATAGTGTTCCCCCACATAAAAATTCTGAAATGAAGTAAGAACCTTCCAAGCAATAAAGCAGTATTCACTTTAATATTGTAATAAAATTGGCCCTTTTACAATGAACTTCAAAAGGCATGGAAAAATATATATACACGACAATAGAGGTTAATAGCTTTTATCCTAATCTGTTAGGACTTCATCAGAACTGTTTTGTCCTTTACCAAAAGCTGTTTTTATAAAATAAAACTGCTGTCATATGCCTTGATTAAACCAATCACTGGCATAGTTCCGTAGAAACTAAAATGAAACAGTAGTTTGCATTTCATCTTCACAAAACAATCCATTTAAATTAAACTGTTTAAAATAATTATATATTTTTTAAATAAATGTAAAACTTAAGATTATAAGTAAACAAGAAATTGTAAAGAGGGAATGAAAAAAATATTGAAACTGTACATCTCACAAAAATTGTCCAGTTAAAATAGTTGAAGAACAATATTAAAGTTATATAACATATGAGAACATCAAGTCAAGTGTACTAGATATGAAAGCTATGAATATACAATCACCTGTATGAAACAAAAGCAATATTACAGTAAAACAACTATATACAATCATCTGTATGTAACAAAAACAATATTACAGTTTATAGCTTGCTAAATAGCTACTCCATCTTGAATTGGTTGTTTAGCATACAATTCAGCTGTTTATACTGTGATTAGTATGCCACAATGTTTACCATGTTTGTGCAGCTCTACACAGTGTGTAGAGCTACTTACTGAATACAAAACCAAGCGCTACTGTGTGTGTGTTGAGCCATGATGCACACACAATCTTAACAGACCATGTAGGCTTTATTGAATCTGCACCTTTAGCTTTTTGTTTTCTATTTTTCAAAGACATGGCCATTCAACAGTATAAGAACTGCAACAAGATTAATCAAACTATTAATTTCTGTCTAGTTGGGTATACTATCATTGACTTTGACCAAACCCAGAAATAGTATAACATTCCCTAAGCTAATGCCTTGTTAATGGGTTCATAAAAATATATCAACGTGGTAAAGTTAGACCTTTTTATTAAAGCTATGTTAGATAATGTCAGTGCTAGACCCAGATCCATTTGCATTTTTAAGCAACTGTAAGCATCTTTCATAACATTTCTCAAACAAAAATGTCTGGCTAATTGACCTATAGTTACAACCTCGGTCACAACTAACACACTTATTCTCTGGTTATAACGTGAGCTAACCTGTATGAGTCAAGGACAATCCCCATTGCAGATAAAAATGATAAAATATGTTGCAATTGTGACAAATATTGCACTTAAATTATATATATATGTATACCATCTGTTCCCACATTTCTTCTTGCATTAACAGTCTTTAATGATGAGCCTACCATTTCTTTAGTTCTTAAAGGGCACTCAGGATTGATATCATAGTCCAGTAGGACATCATAAACACCATTTTTGAGCTGAAGCAACTAATTCTGAGAAATAAGAATTGAATATGCTTGCTACATCTTGGGGATTATTTTCAACCTGAACATTATCACCTAATTGTATCACCTTGGTGTACCTGCAATGGACACAGTTTACATAGTTGTAGAATTGTTTGCACGTGGCATCTTCTTTAACTAAGTTTGCTCTATAAATTGCTTTAGAAGATTTAAAAGTAAGCTTCACCTTTCTATATATTTTGTAAGAAGATTTAGTACACTTTGGTCTTTATCTTTTGTATATTTTACATTTTCTTCCTTTGAATTTCAGTAGTTTATTTAGCATGTAATTCCACAATAACAGGCAAACAACATTGAACCAGCCTTCTTTAATGTCTCACAACTGTCCACTAGCCCAATACAAGGAGATTCAGGTTTCTCTCAAACATGTAATTTGGATGTGTATACTTCTTCCCAACAACAGTCAACTAGACTGGTGGTACTAATGTCTAAAGGATTTATTTTAGAGATGTTATATCCAGTTATTTTTGTTTTACAAGTCTGTAATGTACATAAAGTAGAGAACTGAAAAAGCCCAGGACCACAACTGCCTTTTCTGAAATTAAACACCCTATCAGGAATATTTGTGAATAACAAATCAAAAACATTATTTCTTATTTCAAATTCAATGAAATTGGTCATCTGTAACAAGGAATTCATATACCATGATGGATATACCACTAAGTAGCATATGATTAATGTGTGTATTGTTAGTGTAAGTTTATTCCACTAAATTGTGTTTTGGTAACCCATATTTTCATCTGTTTACCAGAAATTATGGTTGCATAGTAAAATTACTTGCTTAGTTTATATAACAGGCAGTGAGTTTTAATCTCTTATAGTTTATTGTCATCAGTTACAAAAGTAAGAATTTCACATTCTGTGTTAACATGGTGTACATTGGCAGAAAAGTATCCATGTACAAAAATAGCAATGCTCCCTCCAGTATTATTTGTATGCAGACAAACAAATTTATCAAGAATAAAAAAGTACTAACTCTGAAAGGGGTATTAAAAGCTCAGAACAATAAACCAACACTGTCTCCACTAGCCATTGACAAAGTAAATTTATTTTTTTAGTACAAGCAAATTTAGGATATTACTTTATGCTAATTGCATTACGTTGCCAAGCTTAAATGATGACAGGAACTTTATATCCATTTATATAAGCAATAGGATATAACTCACAAGTTGTATCTGTCACACTACAGGCGTTTGCATAATATATGATTAGAGTGTGATTAGTTATAACTCATAAGTCTTCTTTGTCACACTACAGGTGTTTGCATCATATATGATCAGAGTATGATTAGTTATAACTCACAAGCCTTCTTTGTCACACTACAGGTGTTTGCATAATATATATTTAGAGTATGATTAGTTCAGCTGCAATGGGAGTTATTTTATGACTGAGGCATAGGTCTAAAGGTTTCAACAATTACTTGCAAGGGTATGGTAAATTATTTTGCCCAGAGAACTCTAATGAAACTTATTCTTAGCAAAAAATGAAATATTTTCTTTAAAAGTATTCCAGCTTTGTTTTATGCAATTACCAAATTATTGCTTAGGGAAAGGGTATTCAGCTATTTGTTAGAAATAATTGTCTTTAAGAATTTAATAATAAATTTTCTATGTGAGGAAAGGATCTCACTAATACAAAACCTGAATTTAACTTCATGGTTTGTGCACAGCAGAAAGATTTCTTCAAATATTCCATAGACATTGTATAATGGCATGGTATATAGATCATTAATACCTTTGAGCAATATACTAGAATGAAAGTAAAGCATGTGCTTAGTAACTTCCATCAAAGGCTGGGGACTTCACAAAGTTTAACACCCTCTAAACAGAAGACTATGATTTGTTTTCTTTATCTTAAGATGAAAAATGCCGTAATATTTTATTATGCATGGAGTTCACAATCCTAAAAACATCACAGTAGGAACAGTACAATTGACATTAGTAAACAAAATCGATGGAAAAGTAAAAAATCCCCTTATGGCCTTTCTTTTCTGTTTTCTGTTTTTAGATCAAGAAATAAGGAGAAGTATCTCAGAATAGTGATCATGGCGAAAGCAATCTACATTGCTAATCAATATGATTATAGCAGAGTAAAACAATGAGCTATACTGCATCAATCCAAAAAGAGACCCTGGTAAGTGAGGCCATGTTTCTATCATATGGCCTGATAGTGAGGCCATATCTCTATTATATGGCCTGTTAATAAGGCCATGTCTCTATTGTATGGCCTGATAGCGAGACCATGCCTAGAGGTATTGTATGCTTTCCAGGAAATCTTACCTAAAGAAAAAGAATACAAGAAGGAGACTATATAAAACTGTTTTGACTTAAAAACTGCTACCAAAAGTATATTTAACTCCTTTTTAAACTGTCATCAAGTTAAGAATGAACAACTAATAATGTGTTGTGCTCATCACAAGGATACTACCTACTCTGACACAAACAAAATTGCCAATATCTTAGACAAACTCAGTATCAGTTTTACTCTACCTACAGTTATAAATGGCCCACATATTCCTCATTCTCAGCCACCCTATAATTAAAACTGAACAAGTGTTAGCCCTCACAAAGGCTAAGAACACCATGTCCACAGGACTGGATAACATACTGGAATGTCTGAGCATTTATATCAAACTGAGCCCTTTCTTGTTGATTTCAACCTAAGCCTCTAACAGGTTACTTTTCTGAAGCCAGGAAAACAGCTGTTGCAATGCCCTCATATAAAATTGACCCAATTTCTAACTCTGATAACTATAGATCTATTAGCCTCACTGTCCATTCATGTAAAGCTATGGAACATATAATTTCTGATCTCATTAATTATGCAAATTCCAAACCTATTAGTCCTGAATCCTCACCTACTCTGCATTATCTGCATTGTCAAAGGCAGGTCCTGCTTTCTAAATCTCATTAACTTCTTTATAAAATTTACTGAGGTAGTACATAGTGGTTAAGCAGTTCATGCAGCTTATCTTTACCTGGCAAAAATCTTTGATGTTATTTACCATGAATTTATTTTAACAGACCAATATACTTGAATACAAATCCATATGCTGTACAATGGAGAGTTAACTAAAAGTCTAAAAGAACAAAAGTGCTTAAAGATACAGGTGCAAATTATAAAAGTAAAATATTAGCACTGTTGTATCATGGGCATTCACTCCTTAAATAATCAGAAAATAACCTTGCCCTACAGTTATCAAAATTTGCTAGCAACTGTAAACTGGGTGCTGTTATTCATTTATCTGCTAATACAAAATTGATCTTAAAGAGGTTCACCATGCTAATAAATGGTGTAAGGACATGATTATCAAATTAAACGCAAAGCATGTAGTATAGTTAACTATGGTGAACACACCTATTCTATGCCAATAGTAAGTAGAAAGCCTACCCTCCAAATGGACCCATCATCAAAAGTCCAGCCAGGCTTATCTCTTGACCATTATATCTCATCAGTAGGAGTGAAATCTTTTCTTCTGGCCCCATTAATTTCCATCAGTATCCCCCCTGTATATTTAAGGTTTGTGATGCATCTCTCATCAGACCTATTATTTAATATAATGTTCCTTTTGACATGCTGTACTTCTCTAAAAATCACTTAACACAAGAGACCTCAAAGCTTCATAACAAAAAGCTCACTGGCCTCAAGACTTCTTGTTATACTGACAGATGGATATCTCTCTACCTGTATTCACTCTCAAATAAGCTTCTGTTTGGCTACTTGTATTTAATCTTTTGTGGCATAAAAGAGCCTACCTTTCTTGTCTGTCTGCACCTTTAATAAACAAATGATGCTTCAAATGCACACAAAACATTATCTCCATCAGTAATAAGGCATAATAGAACCATCTCTAAAATAAACTTTTACTATATGTAAATAAATGTACCTTTGCCACTCTGACAAGAAATCTTGATAAGTGGATGGATAGCCACAAATTCCATGGGGGTCTTAGCCTATATTAACCTTTTGGAAGCAGAAGAAAACTGTTAAATAAGTAGTTTTGTCTAAGCTCAATTAGTCCATGACTTAATTGCCTAGTATTTACATTTGAACCTGTGAAGCTATGAGGAAGAAAGATAGACGCATTCACAATGTTTTAATGCAAACATTTAGCTGGTATGACTATAAGCATTGCAAAACAGCCATTCATTAAATCAAAATTGCAGAATCTGTACTAAAAATCATTTTGTATGTTAAAATGTGCATGTTGCTGATAAGTAATATAAAAATAAACTGACTGCCAAAACTCCTGAAATTAATCAAATTGATGGTGTAAAACCTGAACCCGAGACAGTAGTGCATTTAAACTATTGTAAAGAAATACTGAGAATTAATAGATATGATATGAAATTTAAACTAAACACTGGTGCAGAATGAAATACATTGTCAGAAAATAATCAGTTGGAGTCTAATAATTCAAGAGAGAATGTTGGGTCTATATTGTAAATGTATTCATAATAGTGCCATTAGGTTAAAAAATGCAGGCCTGTGAACATACAAATGTAAAGGTCAATCTGTTTTTTCAGATTGCTATTTAAGTGATTTTCCTAATATCTGAGATTGGGTAGCTTGTGAAAAATTAGGCATGGTAATTCAAAAGAAGTACTGAGAATTTCTGGGTAAAATATGGGGGCAGATTCGATAAAGCCTATATGGTCTGTGCAACATGCACACAATAGCGCACTGTTTTGGATTCAGTAAGCGGCTCTACACAGCATGGAGGGCTGCACAAAGATGGTGAACACAGTGGTATACTAATTATAGCATAAGCAGCTGAACTGTATGCTGATCAACAATTCCAAGATGGAGGAGCTATTAAACAAGCTATAAAGCACCATGCAGACTCAGTGTTGGTTTTCCCTGCGAATTCTAAAACCTATTGGAAAACAGCCACGGAAACTTCTGTACATGAATACTATGTTAGGGACTGATGTTGCTTTAATTCATGTGTATGTGCAACAGGCTGATGTGTATCTTGCTGCTGCTGCTGCTAGTAGGCCATGGGCAAGAAGGAGAAGGGTTTTTAGACTCTGTTCAACTTTGCACAATCTGTATGAGGTGGAAATTCTAGAGCATTACAGGGTGGATAGAGACACACAGCAGGAACTCTGCAACCTCTGTTGCAGACCAAGGACAAACAGAGGGGAACCAATACCTGTGGAGACAAAGGTATGTGCAGCACTTAGAATTTTAGCTACATGAACCTTTAAGAGACCAACAAGGAACATGCTGTGGGTATCACAGGATTCAGCATCCAGGATCTTACATCAAAATGAATGCTATGCTCCTATGTGCCACCGACTAATTATATTTTCTCCATACACATGAAGACATGACCACAAATACGCAGGAGTTCTACACTCTAGCACAATGTCTTGAAGTACTGGGTGCCATAGACTGTACACATATAGAGATCAAAGCAACACCTGGGGGACAAGGAAAAGTGTACATAAACAGAAAAAACTTCCACTCCATTAACTGTAAAGTCATGTGAATGTGTTTGCTGGCAACCCAGACAGTTACCATGACTCACATATCTGGCACAACTCCCAAATGTATGATATGTTTACTAGGGGTAGTTATCCCAAAGGGTAATTTAGTGGGGGATGCAGGTTATATACTGGAACTGTGGCTGATGATGCCTGTCAGAAATGCACACACACTAACTGAAGAGCTCTATAATGAAGCACATGCTCAGACAAGAAATATCATAGAGCATGTGTTTGGGCTGATGAATTCATGGTTCCGATGCCTAGATACATCTGGGGAGCTTTGCAGTACAGTCCACATACATGTATTGAAATCTTCACCGTCTGTGCCATGTTTCACAACATCATCCTGAGAAAACAGCTTAAGCAGGATCAACAAAAGGAAGTGGCACACATCCTACCACCACTGGCAAGGTCACTACAGCAACACATAGATGAGGAATGAGAGGGGAACCAGCATCCGCTGTAGATGTAGGCAGATATAGGCGTGCTCAATATGCCTTCGCATTGGATAAGAAGCAACAGATAGCATACTCACTCACCACCTAAGGTGCTAAAACCATCTTATTATGCACTCACATACAGTAACTTTGATGCCAGATAATGCTCACAACCTTTACTTACCCATGTAATGGCTGAGTACTCCTAGCATCACTCAGAGTCAGTCCTGAATTAAAACTGTAGCAACTGCCGGATTTACAAGGTAAATGTTAAACCAAGAAGAGAAAAAAATGTATTATAATATAAATGAATGGCATATTCTTCCATACTGTTACTTGTTAATGTAAGTAAGTAAAAGGTGGTTGATTTTACAGCAAAGACTTCAACATGTGACAGCAGTGACTTATGCGACTATGTGTCCTCTATCAAGTAATAGACCTCTGGCATCAAAGATTCACACATTCATTCCTCTCAAAAGTAATGATTGTCACAGAATGTCCACAGTCTGGCTTCATACTTTTGTACTGGAAAATCATTAAAGAGAGAAGTTAGAAATTAATAACACAATTTCCAGTTTATGAGTTCACATCCCTCCAAAAAATCTTAAAAATGGTGATGTAGAAACTGTATATTCTATCAACTGTCTAAGTTTCTAAGACCAAAATACTGAAAAAGTCACCTATTGTTCAGCCTTTTGTCCCACTTTTCTTTATGGCTTGGACCAGCTTTGTTGCTGTAAGAGGTTTGGAGGCATGTACACATAACAAAAACATGTAAGAATGCAATAAAATTAGAAAAACAGCATTACAAACACAGATCTACTGAGCACTAAGTCAGCTATGTACCATGAGCATCTTTTGAATTCTGTATCCCCGAATAGCAAAGTTAGAAAACAAGGAGATGGCACAAACATCATCATGTGCACAGGGTGTGAGAGGCATTAGGCCCTGGGTGACACAAAACGTAGCGAGTGCATGTGAGTAAGAAAGAGAAACAGGCAGACATTTGGATAAGGTATCAAATGGCCAGTGAGACAGAATGTAACTGTTATGTGTGTGTGTGTGTGTGTGTGTGTGTGTGTGTGTGTGTGTGTGTGTGTGTGTGTGTGTGTGTGTGTGTGTGTGTGTGTGTGTGTGTGTGTGCATGTGTGTATGTGTGTGTCTGTATGGGCATGCAAGGTGAAATTGGTGTCTGACTATCTGCAAGAACACAGCCAAACTCTGTGCTTGTTCTACATCCTGGTATGTCGAACAGGTGTGAGCCATGCATGATAGAGATGACAGTTCATTGCCTTCATCTCTGACACCAAGAACTGGCTCTTCTGCTGTTCTGATCTTCTTCTTCTTCCAGCTTTTCCAGGTTAGGGGTCACCACAGTGGATCAACTTTCTTCTTAAGATTGGAAGTGGAGGTTTTACGGTGTCGAGTTGCCAGCCTGGCACCCAACCTTCCACCGAAGGCACACACATGCACACACTCACACCTAGGGCCAATTTAGAGTGTCCAATCCACCTACAGCATGTCTTTGGAATGTGGGAGGAAACCGGAGCACCCGGAGGAAACCCACACGACCACAGAGAAGGCATACGGACTTCACACAGAAGGCACCCCAGCCCGGGATCGAATCGGAGAACCTCTTGCTGTGAGGCGGCAATGCTAACCACTGCACCACCATGGCCGCAGTCCCATATTTTATGGGAAGAAAGCACTTAACACATGAAGTATATTTCTTGAAGTTTTTATTGGCAACATTTTTATCTTTTGCACCTTTGCATTGTGAATAAATGGGTTCAACTACTGCAGCTGGTCCAGTTTGTGGTTACAAGTTTGGACATTTTGGCATCTTTTAGTTGCACTGGTATGTCCATGTCCATGACCAGATGCACTGCTGCTACCTGAACATAACTAATATCTTCTGGATGAGCTCTCCTCATGAGTACACCCAGGACCATGACCCCATGGCCTGCCATATCTGGGTCTGGACACCTCAGCCACTGATAGAGGAGTGGAAGTAGTGCTGCTATGGGAGCATGATTGCACATGGCCACATAAGCTAACATCAAATGATGTACCTGACCTATACCGAGATGGATGCTGTCCCCCTCCCAGCAGACATTCCATCACAGACACCACCCATTCCATGTCATTCATCCAGTCCATTGAATCAGCAACACAGTGGAAACAGTCTCAGATGTCAGCCTGTGCCACATCTACAACACTAAACTTTCCCCGGGAGGCCCAATTGGAACATACCTGCTCCTCCATAATGGCGTTAAACATATGTCGAGTGGAATGGAAAGCCACACCTGGATCAGATGGAGGGTGGACAGCTTGCCTTTTCCAAGCAACCTGAACAGCCCATCTATGTGGCACCTTACCCACATTTCATTTACATCTAGAGTCAATAGACACTGAAGACACAGTAACCACACTACCTTATCCAAGTGTCACACCCTCCACCTGTCCAATATCTGAGGACTCACTGGAATGGGTTTGCATAGGCATTCATGCCTCTGAGCACAGTGAAGATGTAAATGATGTATGAACTCCTTAGAATTGCTGAATCCCAAATTCTTGGCTCTGTGTAGCAGATGTACAGATAGTGCAGACACTCCCTCGGTGTTTGCTGCTACTGGATTGTAACTGTGAAAGATTACTGGTAGTGAGAAGGAAAACATAATAGCAATTCAGAATCCCTTACCTCCAGTGGGTGTGTTAACCAGGTTAGACTTACAAAGTGTAGAGGTAATTAGGTTTTAAATGTTAGTAAGCAGTAAACATTTCACAGTTTCTGTTCAGTAATATCCAACCTCCCCTTCATTTGCTGAAAAGTAGATATTATTGCCATTTAATAATCTTACACCTTTTAAGGACAATGACACAAAATGCCTTACAGACTGCTTGAAAAATTGTGAAACCAAAACAGTTAAAAAACAGAAAAACGGCAGCAGCAGAACCACAGCAACATTGTTTTTATTGTAGATAAAGTAAGCACTTTCATTGGTGTACTCCACAAACTTCATCAGACAAATGACATAATAGGTAGTTGCAGTTTAAATACTTTCAAACTGCCATATCAATTAAACAATTAAAACCATTTTTAAAAAAATAAAGAGATATTCCCAGAAAAAACATTTTGCAACACAGGACGCCAAAGTGGGAATAAAAACTACATTACTAGTACTGTAACATAGTTAAATATAAATTCATTCTTTACATTAGCAGAACATTGCAAAATCTTTATCATAAATAGAAACTGAAAAAAATATATATGGCTAAAAACAGAAAAATATATGGTTAAAACCAGTCTACCATTATGACAACAGTATTACCTAGTCAAAATTTTGTCCCTTCTCTGTATACTTATTTGTGTCCTAACATTCTTTGTCCAAAAACATTGATGCGAACCAACACCAAAAATCATATATCTGGCGCTAATCCACTATACTTATGTTTCAATGAATTAAGTTGGAAGTTTATAGGCGTTGTTAGAGCCCAAACCCAATACTTTAAGAAGACTTACACCATATATTGTGATTCTAATAATGAACCAGAAAATACACTAAAAAATATGAAGTATATAATGTAAATTGTGCTATAAATGTGGTTGTGTTAATAATGTTATTAAATGTTGCAATATGTTTTTTCTGGGAATAGCTCTTTAATTTAAAAAAAAAATTTTCTTAATTGTTTAATTGATATGGCAGTTTGAAAGTATTTAAACTGCAACTACATGTTATGTCATTTGTCTGATTAAGTTGGTGGAGTACACCGACAAAAATGTTTACTTTATCTACAATAAAAACAGTGTTGCTGTGGTTCTGTTGCTGCCGTTTTTCTGTTTTTTAACTGTTACAGACTGCGTGTCTCAGATTACTGCTCAGATAAGAGAAGAATGAATACCATGTAAGAGTAAGACAGAGCTGCATTTCTGCAAACAACAGTCATAAATGGTAGTGTGATCACTCATTTCACTACAACTGAAATTAACACGTGTGATGAGCCCTCTTTACCTCTGGGCAGTAACTAAGGTGCGTCAATCCTCACCACTGTTTCTGGTAAGGGAGTGTCACTAAAAGTAGGGATAGAAATATACAATTTCCCCTGAGACTACACCAATAACAGGCTCCAAACCTGGAACTGGACTATAGGCTTCACTCCAGGTCCCCAAATGAGTCTCCTCACCAACCACTGCAGAGCACTGTGACCCAGTTCTAGGTATCTGACACACTCACTCTTAAATGGCTGATATTCACATATACACACACACACTTAGGAAAGACTGGCACAGATTTGTTTCCTGTGTTCCTTTGCTCAAATTACAAAGTAACGGCTAACACTAATCAGATACCACAATACCCTTCAAAAGGGGTGTTCAATTATATTGGGTAGAATAGATATCGATAGAAATGGTAGCATGTAGCCCAAGCAGTAAGGCTTTTTGGAGTGGCCCTGGTGCTATTGCAATAAGCATAAACACTTTCAAGTTATTAAAAGTATTCACTAAATAATCAGCCACAATGACAGATAGTAAAATATTTAATAATAAAATGATTTGAAACATCTTTTAATACTGAATAAGTGATTCCAACATAGTTTCACACATAGGAATATGAAAACAACACGGTATGATAGATTTCACACTGATTTTAGAAAAGCTCTAACTAACTGTAGTTCCCTGACTATCTGAAGATTAATTGTCCCTATCTAATCCTAATAATTCAGCAAGGCAATATTATATTCTTAATTCTGCAAGGCCTTATGCAAGGCAAGAAGAGGAATTATATCCACACTCCAGGCTGTTGTCTGTCTTCAGTGACTGGAGCAACTACTGTGGAAACAACTGGACTACTGCTGCTGCTGAACAGCTCTGGAAAACAACTGAACTACTACTCAACTACTGAACATTAACTGACAAAGAACCTGCTTTTAAAGCAGATTTTTAAAAGTAACAGGAAGCTGCTATGAGAATTCTACTCTCTCATATCAGACTTTGAAAAGTAAACAGCTGCAGTGAAGATTCTATTTTTCCAGCACACAATGACATCACATCTAGGTCAGCCAACTCTGGCATAACATACATCCAGAATTCTCTTTAAAATATGTACATTTGGTCAACAATAAGAACATTGCTTGACATCCAAACATCCTATTTAAATCAGAGTGATAATCAAAAGACATAAACTCATTTACAAAATTATAGCTAGTCATGCTGGCATATGTAACACAGGGTAATTTACAATTATCTACAATTCTTTACAAAACAGCAGCCAGTCATGCTAGCACAGATAACAATATCTAATATCTTCACAACATGTACAAACAACTCAGAAGTATACAAGTGTCATATATCTTGTTAATGCTGTGGATGATTTAGACATACTGGCATGCACAATGATTTTCATTCCTGCTGCAAAGCTGCTTCTGTGGCAAAAAATGGTAAGACTCCCTTACTATCTTTTGTAAGTTCATTGCTGTGAGAGTTCAAATTCAGACTTGTGTAAACACTTTCATGTGTACTAACGTGTAATTTGTAATGTTGTTTATTCTATACATTTTTTTGTTTGTTTGTTTGTTTTGTTTTATTAATACCAGTGTTTATGCAATATATGGCTTGGTGCAAACAGGGGAAAGAGACAAATACAAAAAATGTCATGTAATGTACTTCTATGATAAACAATACAAAAACTACATATGTGAATCACATGTGTGTCTAACACATCTGCTAAACACTTGAGCCGCACAGTATATATTATTTGTAAATCACAATTCATGTCCTACATTTGTCTTTTAAGGATCAAAGAAAGAAACACTGCTCACAAGGATAAAACAGGTTAAGCTTTGCTTCTCATGTCTGCACATCGCTTATCACCACACAAACCTGCAGTACTGGCAAACACTTGAAGCAGACAGAACACCTGAAGACAGGATGCAGACATTCTTGATTTCAAAAAGGATTCATTGTTGCATCTTTTGCTTTTCATCATGCAACATCACTTAGTGATGTTGCCTAGCGGTAAGCAATCTTCCCCAACACCTGCATTTCTAGAACACCTGCAGAAAGGAAGCAGACAGTATACAATTTCAAAACAGATATATTTTATCAAGTATGTTGGGCACCATGCAAACACACTAAATGGCATTGCATGGTGGTTAACACTCAGAAATTAAGAATGAATATGAAAATATCCAACTGTTTTTAACTATTCATGTGGAAGCAGGTGTAAGTGTAGGGCTGCAATACAGATAACCCTGGGTTCAAATACAGTAATTTCCAATTACTTTCACTGTTATTCTATTTTACTTTATATCAAAATTCACATGAAAAAATATTACACACTCCCAATTTTATTAAGGGTTGTACACACAATTTTAATAAACTCATATGAATTATTTATTTGAGTGAGGGTATACTAATATGTTTCTGTAATCACAATTGTGTTCTCTGACCTTGGATGGTCTTCAGACTTCAATAATATTCATATGCACAGGGATGTATAAACCAAGACCTTGTCAGGTCACACACATACATGGTTAATTCTCAGTCTGTCATGTGTATTGATATGTAAATATGAGTATGTCTGAGAAGTACTTCTGTGGCAAGGATGAACAATCATTGCTGTAGAAGTAAATGGTTTCTCACTTATGTGTAGGTTTGAATCCCAGATTGTAAAAAATAATTTTGTCATTGTTTAAAGCCACACAAAAATGTGTCAGGACATAAAATGTATGCCCGCAGCACATGTCTGCATAGTTAAATCACCTGTCAGTTGCAGCAGCAGCCAACTTTCAAACTAATGCCAAGTGTCAAATTAAACTTCCAATTTCCAAAACTGCTTTCCTCTCTGTTTGGCACTTTTTCTCTCCACTTAATACAGTGCAAGCACAGTTAGCATCATTGTTCAGGTTTGCACACTACCAGTAAATGGAATAAAAGGCATTGGCAGGAAATCATTCTTAGCTATTGCTGTTCTCCCTGGTTGGACATGTGTTGTGGCAAAAGGGATGGTGCTCAGTTTAGGGTACTAAGTGGGGTGTTGAGACATCCAGAATCTTCATTGGACTCATTGTAAAGTGCCACAGCCAAAGTCTTTTGCAGGGGGGACGATACTGTCTCCCTGTACAAGTGTGAGGTTTGGAATAGTCTGGCCATGGCTGTCTCCAGTGTGACTGGCATTCCATGCACTGGAGAACAGTGTAGGCATCACTTTAATGACCTGAGAAGGTGCAAGAGGGATACACTAAACCAGTGGCTTGATGAGATCAGGACTCATGATAGCCCATAATTGTGTAAGCATACTCATAAGAGAATTTATAGTAGATAGAAAGCTGCATATAGGCAATACTGGTATGCATAATGCTCTTTTCTTGTTCTGTTCTCTTTATGCCACAGCAATGCAGAGATTATGGTAACTAGAGAAGCCCATGCTGAGTATCTAGAGAGAGTGAGGGAAGCAAAGGGTATATATGCTGCACAACTGAAATATTATTTTAGCTTTTAAATGCATTACTTTTCTATACAATTGTAGCAAATTAAGCATGCATATCCTAACTGTAAAAACACGCATGCATGCTTCAGTCTGTAGCACAAGCCAACTCTAGCAGTCAACTCTAAAACTGTTGTCAGACGTTGTGGGTTCAAATACCACAATTACAAAAATAAAATAGTAAAATCCTTTAAAAATATTCCATAAATTAATTTCTGCACAAGTGGTACAACTTCCCTGCTGTTAACTTAATCTGTATTATTGGACAAAGCGTATGGGTAATATATGCATACTGCAAGGATTAATTTGAGCAATCCTTAATTACAGTTTGCAGTTAAGAAGTATACTTAAATGTAAAAGTTCAGATAAAATATTTTATTATTGTGATAATGCATTGTATGTCACATATGATAGTACTAATTGTATCTCTTTTGTTTTTCTCTCACACCAACCCTTACCTCTTTTTTTTCTTTCTATGTGGCATCAAAACATTTCCATGTCATCCATCTCTGACAAATCACAATATGCTTTACAGCACAGCCAGGTAGGTCAAACCCAGTGGCTCAGTGTGTCCCCACTCCATCAGCTCCAGTACTGACTCCCAGTACATCTAGGACACAACTTTGGCAGTACTGCCTCTGCTGCCCCTGCACTATCTGCACCCTCAGCTGACACTACCCTGGCAGCTGGTGCTGTGGTACCCCCTCCAAGAGTACTTGCAGATGTGGGAAATTTATCACCCACCAGGAGATGACAGGGTTGGTGCATAGGGTCGTGCACAGCACCATTAGTGCACACCTATGCCGGATGGGGAGGCTGTTCTCAATTATGGTCCATAGGAGAAAATGTCAAGCACTCCAACAGCCATCAGAGTAAGGGGACAGTGATGACTAGATTCTCAGTGTCCCCATGTTTGATGGGCATGGGCATCTCTTGTCCCCCTCCGAAACCCAAATCTCGGTGTCCCCAATGTGTTGTGTCCCTCACCATCCCTGTGTCTTGCCTTGTTTGTCCCATTTATTTGCATCTGCTTTCTCACCTACCTTACTTAGCTGACTCAGAAATACCTGTGTTCCTTACCCAGCATTCCCCTCTTACTGAAGTAAAATAAAAACTGGGCACCTGTCCCACAAAAAAAATATCATTCCATACATAGTTCTCCACTTCACACATGTGTCTTCTTGACACACTTGATTCAGTCCAATTGGCTATACAACAAAATTGCATTGTTGCCACCCCTCTTTGTCGAGGTGACAGTAAAAATTCAGCCAATATTATATACGTATTTCCACCTTACACAGTTAACCAAGTGAATAGCTATGGTTCTTTCCTACCTCCTTCTTGTGCATTTCTATATTGCTTTCCTTTGTTCTTCCCCTGCTTTCCCCCAATTTCACCACTTTCCTATCTATCCCATTTTAACACCTTTAATCTGGTCAAAAATATAGAAAAACACAAAACACACATGACTATAGAAAAAGTAAGGGAGCCCTTCTCTTTTTTTGGTTTCTTTGTTTGAGCAGAGTTTGTTATTGTGGACCAATGCCAAGCGATGGCGAATGGTTCCTCATTGGTGTAGTTACCTCTGGGCAATGCTGCTTAAACATACTTTGCTATAGTAACACACAGTGAATGTAGGATAAAGAATTATTTTGTTTCATTATACATGCATATTGAAAACTATTAGATACCAAACCTTACATCATCTGGGATCCAAAAGAAATATGTCAATGCATTATACCTGCTGCCACAGAGTCAGCTATGCAGTAGGTTTGTTCCTTACACTCAGTTCTATACACATTGCTGACTGCTGCACCTATCCACTTAAAATGTTTGTGTGGGGGTAAGCAAACCAATAAAACTGTGCATCCTACATGCACCAACATGTTGTCATTGATGGTGCAAACCAGCTGTTTGGAGGTGCTCTATGAAAAGTACACAACAGCATGTATTACTGATGTTTACTATCCATTTAGTCTTCATCCCATGAAAGTACATATAAATGCACAAAAAGAAGGTAATTTTTAAGGAAATAACACATATTTATACTGTAGCCATGTGTTACCTGCACCCATACACTTGAAACTTGGTCTCTCAGTGCTTGTTCCAAATATATCAACTACACTACAAAAATAAATAAAAATTATTTCTTATATACCATGTACATCTTTATACTGGCAATACACATTCAGATTTAACAATACTTCTAGTAATGTGAACAGCTGTTTACATATAGTATGCAAAGCTGTCTTTTAAAGCACAACCACAAATGCTACACTTTGCACACTCATCAATCTGGTAACATGCATAGCCTTAATATTTTGACAGTTGTACATGGCTAGCTATCCATTACATTCAGGCAATCCAACACCTTCTCTCAAACATTCAGTGATGATGTCATCCACTATAGTTTGTTCTGGAGCCTTACAAAAGTCAGATGTGTGCCATTGATGTCATCCACTATAGTTTGTTCTGGAGCCTTACAAAAGTCAGATGTGTGCCATGGAACTTGCATTAAGTACTGAGTTCTTAAGTCTGTATACTAAGGCAGCAGTTCTAATCTCACTGCAGTCGACTAGTGTGTGTGTGTGTGTGTGTGTGTGTGTGTGTGTGTGTGTGTGTGTGTGTGTGTGTGTGTCTGTGCACTTGCTTGACATTAGAGAAAGCATATTACACCAGCATATGGGACATAGTGGTCAACAGGTGTGTGTGTGTGTGTGTGTGTGTGTGTGTGTGTGTGTGTGTGTGTGTGTGTGTGTGTGTGTGTGTGTGTGTGTGTGTGTGTGTGTGCACTTGCTTGACATTAAAAAGAGCATTTTACATCAGCATATGGGACACAGTGGTCAACAGGTGTGTGTGTGTGTGTGTGTGTGTGTGTGTGTGTGTGTGTGTGTGTGTGTGTGTGTGTGTGCGTGTGTGCGTGTGCGTGTGTGTGTGTGTGTGTGTGTGTGTGTGTGTGTGTGTGTGAGAGAGAGACAGTGTGTGTGGTAACCCCAGGAATCCTCCTTTTTCCTCTAGCCACATGACATCTTTCCTGCAAAGGAGTGAAGGATGTCCTCATTTTAAACATGCATAAACATATCATGAAGCAGAGTCCTTCCACGAGCCTCTGCAAGCCATCTCCAGACCACTGCCTGTGCGATTGCTAATTCTGTCATGGTGTGGTGCACATGTCCCATATGGATAGGGGCAGAATGTAATGCCATCCAGAAAATATATACATATGCATATGCACAATAGACTTACTATCTTCCATAACATAGATATAGGATTTAGTTTTACATGGTATAATAATAGCTAGGATTTCATGTGATTTTGGCCATTAGCCTAATAATATCCTATGACCCCATGAAAAGTTGACATGTCAATATTGCTGTCATTGACATGCGCTGCACTGAGGTGTGGATATTCAGTATGGCGACAAGAGGGTATTACAACCTGTGATGTGAGCTAATATAGTGATGACTATTGCTGCCATTACATTACTTGTCTCTTCTATAATAGCAGTAGTAATATGCCCATGAGTCTATGGTCAACATCGACTACCCCTGTCCATGATGGACATAGCTTCCACCCCTGGGGTGAATTTTCAGTTTCCCATTCATTTGTCTAGGTTGCGCTTGAATAAGATCAGTGAGGAGCTCTGCTTCACATGATCTAGAAGTGTATTACAGAGGAGTAGCAGTCTCTGGGAGATATATCTGTCACTCAGGCATACTCTGTTAATGTCACAGTCTAGGTTAAAATCCCTAGAGCAAGTGACTCTTGTGCCATTAGAATTGAGAATGTGCAGCATTTCCATCAGGCAAGGTCAGATGTTGTCATGCATGAAAGGTACCATTCACCTCTTAGCAGCCTATACAATACAGAGTACAGTGAGAGTGCTTTCAGTCTACCCATGTACATCATGGCATGGTTTGGAGGCCTTGTATTTTCTTGGTGAGAAACCCCTGTCATTTCTCCAGTTGCTGCAGGTGTTTGGTAAAGTCCATGCAAAATTGGATTAGTTGTCTGAGGAGGATTGAGTACGGTGGTGTTGCAACATCCTCAGACCTGGATGTGATGATCTTAATTAGGAGCTGGGTAATGTAGAAGGCTTTAATTACCACTGTGGAAACTTTGTGGTCAAAGTTCAGATTGCTATCTACCTGTGTTCCCAGGGCACGCACCACTGGGTCTGAGCTTAGGGGGGTATTGGCAATACTGTAATTAGTGGGAAATTCCACTTTGCCTAGGCAATAATAATGGCATTTTTTGCATTTAGTTGTAGACAGTAGCTTTGATACCAGTCATTTGTCTGTATTAGCCCCTCCAGTAGTATGTTAACATCATTGGGGGACTCACTGCTTGCACCCAATTTGTAATCAACAGCAAACTCAGTAAGCCAAATGCCATATATTTTTACCTGGACGTCCAAGAAATAGATTCCAAACAGTAAAGGTCTTTGTGGTATGCCACTGGTAATGGCTCTGGTAGATGCTGAGTCACCAACTTTGACAGCATGTGTTCTGTTAGTGAGCCAAATGTCTACCCATCTAATGATGTAAGGGTTAATCCCAAGCTGGGAGAGCTTCTCAATGATAATTGAGTGGGTGTCAAAAGCCTTGCCAGGTCAAGACAGATGGTATGCACTGTCTTACCTTCATTAATGTGACTTTCTCAAAGAAGTCTACTAGTTTTAATAAACACGACCTACCCATAACAACCACAAATTGTGTTGATTCTAGAGTTTGAAGGTCACCTGTGTCCTTATTGATAAAGTCCATGGTGATTATTTTCATGGCCCTGTAGATGAGACTAGTGAGACTTATGGGTCTATAGTTTCTAGGGTTGATGGATGTCCCCCCTTTGTGCACTGGGATTACTGTTGCTGTTTTCCACTCCACTGGAACAAAGCCAGTTCTGAGCCTATAGTTAAAGAAGATGCTAGGGTGATCCTGTAGGTCCTGTTTTTGATCGCTTATTAAGTAACCTGGGATGTTGTCTGATACCATTGCATCTATGTTTTTAGCCTTGTAGAGTGCAGATATGACCAGATCTCTAGAGATACTAGGCAGAGGACTGCTTTCAGATATGCTTTTAGGGTTGTGATGTTAGCACCAAATCTGTTAGCTAGCAGGCTGGCAATTTCCTCTGGTGCAGTTTCATGTTTAGACTCCTAGCATTAAGCAGGAGAACCCTGAGTTTGCCTCCAGTGTTGCTTTGACATTGCCTAAGAAAAGGCACTATGGGGGAGGCACCTGCCTTTGCCAGTATCAGACAGCCTAAAGGACACAGGTGCAGACCATCTCTGGCAAACTGGCATGGCCTGTTGACCAACTCATCCCAGGCCGAGAGATACTGGCTCCCCCTTTGGACTAACACCAGAAGCTAAGCCAATTATTGAAGTTGATCATTTTTGTTTATATTTACCATCATGCTGGGTGACAGTACAGTCTACATATAGATTCACTTTGCAGTCAGTACTGTATCATGTTGATATGTGATGAGTGTTTATGCTACAACTGTCTTCATTAACATGCCCTCATCTGCTGCACCTTAACATGTTTCATCTGTCCTCTTTCCCTGTGTTCATTCCTTCAATTCATCTGTGTGTCCCTATTCAATACACACACTTCCCCCAAATATTTATTTATAATGCAGTCTATATATCCTTATTGATCATTTATACAACTTTTGTTCAGTATGTCTGAAATAGGTTTCTGCAATACTCTGCCCTGTATACTCTTTCATGTAATGTGTTTGGACTATATACATTGCAGTATTATTATTAACCCTGGTAATTATTGCGGCATTTTGCGCAATCCCGAAGACCTGGTTTGGCTGTAGGTAAACAGGTTTACACTTCTGCTACTGTCTATGTTGCTTTACATGGTTTCCTAGCTGGCAACTGTAGCTAACAATGAAACCTCACTTCTTTACATTTAAATGGGCTGCACAGCATGAATATGTAATTAGCGCTTCTCACTGAGCAAACACATAAACTCCATGCAGGCTTCGCGCAAAGCCTACATAGCGTTTATTGAATCCCCAGGATAATTTTAATCTAAGCACAGGTGAAGAGTATAATACCTTATAAGAAAAAAGCTTTTAAATGTTTGGGACTAGAAACACCCAAGAGATAGCTGGGTGCAAGTTGTTAATGTGTTCTGGCCATTGGTTGTCACCTTTATGTGAAAAGAAAACACTGAAATGAGACTATAGTAATAAAACAGTTGCATCTGTTTTCAAATAGCATAGGAAGTGATTTTCCTAATGTTTAGGTTATACTGCTTCTAAGAAGACAGGCATGGTAAAACAGAGTTACAGTGTTAAAGCAAAGATGGTGTGCATAGCTCTTGACCTTCAGACAGAAAGCAGGGGCAAAGCTCTTGAAAATGAGAGGCATCTGTCTAACCTCAGGAACAACATATTAAATACATAACTTTTATACCAATCAGCATATAACTTCACTCATTTCCAATAGGAAATTCTGCCTAGCTCAGTGACTTGCAGAAATTTATAAAACTGTCATGTAGAAACTAAAAGAATCAAACCCATAATTAGATAACAACTCATGCCCTTAACTGTCTGCATTACAAAAACAGTGTTAACACAAAGATATAGTATTGTCTAAACCCATCCTACCTTCCATTGAAAGCATTTTGCTTCATCTGCTTTTATAAATAGAGACATGGCACGTTCTAATGTACAGAATGCATTTATTTATTTTTTACACAGAAGTGTGGGATGAACAAATGGAATGCCAAAAAGGAGAAATATAATCAGATTCTGAAATAATAGACACATTTCTCAGACCATAGTGGCTTTAAGAATCAACTTCTAGAGGAGGTTACACATATATATTTGCACTGTGAGCAGCCTTACCACTCATTTACCATAAAGGACCTTAGTAATGTGGAATCTGCTACTCAGCAGACTCATTCACATTTCAGTGTGGCCACCTCCTCCTCTGTCATAATTTCAGCACCATTTGCCTGTAGGAGGCTGTGATACAAATGTGATACGAAAGAGGGGAACATTGAGAGAGTGTGATTATTTGACTGTTGCCTCACTATATCTCAACATTTTTTTTATTTTCTTTATTTCTTTTTGATATATAAAATGATGTTATGTTCCGCAACATCCTAGCCTTTTCAGCAGGCATAAGAGATGATGCTCTGTTCCGGAACATTCTGATGATTTCAGCAAGTTACTACCTTTGATTACAAAAACATGACTTGTCTGGAGTTTTCTGGTAATGTATTAAGACTTGCAAGGTTGTTGGAATATTCCAGTGTAGTATTTGAAATTTGCAGAATCATTGTACTTGGCAGGATTTGCTGTTTCTTCTGGGGTGGGTGGCCAACACCACAGAATGCTCTAGCAAGATCTAGCCTACACTGGAAAAGCACTGATTCTCATGACATGTGGTAAACAACCTGGTTATATATAGATGGGATTCTCCACACTCAGGCAGAAGCCTCACCTGTGGAGTGGGCACACTGCCTAGGACTTTTCCCAATGAAGACTCCTGCCTGACTTCAACGGGGCTTCCCAGTCGAGACTGAAGACAGGATGAAGCTTTCTCTTTATCGGTGATGTATAACTTTCTTTAAATGTATTGTCTAATTCTATTTTCTATTGAATTCTCTATTTTACTAGAATAGAGTGAATTTACTTTTCTGTTCTTAGTAGACAAATAGTTTATTAGCTTGTTAGTTTTTGGTGTCAGTAGAAATAAAGTTTGTATAACTAACTTTTGGTGTATAGTGTTTTATTTTGTATCCTGCTCATTAGGCAATACAGAGGCTGTACTTAGACTAGAATTGCTTACTATTATAAATCAAAAGTAGCAATACAGTAATCTATGACTACCTACATTTGAAATTATGGTGAATTAGGTGGTATTACTATTCACCTGCTGATATACAACCAAAACGGTGATATGCCTTCCAAACTGACACCATCATCAAAGATTTAGTCACTTTTGTTGCTATGTACTTTTCTCTTTATCTTTCCCTGCTGTGTTTGATTGGATAGGATTTTTGATTTTCTGACACAACTAATTTCCAGGGCATTTGCTCTAGAATAAAGAAGGCATACTTCTGTATTCATCTTTTTATCAGACTTGTTATGGAATATAATGCCACCCCTTGGCACATACTTGTCTAAACTCATCACCAAATTACATGTGTAGGACTTAGCACGTGCAAATAGTATTAGTGAAAATAGGTGCCATATTAAAATATTACCCTAGAAGATTTTTTTTAATCATGCAAGCATATCGTGGGTAATAGTATACTGTTTTAGCATGCACTTCTGATTCTTTTGTATGTCACTTATAAGATATAATGATACAGCTGTGCTTAGTGTTCCACTGGAAATGACAGCACACTCACCACTTATTTAGGCCTGTTGCTTCAACTTGAAATCTTTTAAGATTCTGTAAAGTTTGGAGAATCAGGCACATTTCACCAATATTAGAGCAAATGTTGCAGATAATCCTGTAATATATAAATATGCCTCAGTGAACTTAGAATATCTCAGCACTTTACAGAGTTGAGCAGCAGCATCAACACACTGTATCTCAGTCACAGCCACTCCATAAGTCATGAAAAGTGTCTCATAAATCTTGATGTACATTAACAAAATTATGGAAATTATACTATCCCAATGTAAGCTACATGACATTTGTAAGTAATACATATCTTCAGCGATTTCTACAGAAAGATTAGAGACAACTATGTATATCTCTGCAAGTCATTTACTAGTAAAATATACTTGCTAGCACTTATGTATTCCAATGAAAGCCATAAAATTTCCAATAATGAAATTAACAAAGGCAAAGGGCAATCAAGGCCTCATTGCCACAGCTAACAAGTAGCTAACAATGGCTGCAGGACATGGGTGGAGAACACAGGTACACAAACCTAAGGAAATAGGGAGATAGAAAAGGAGGTGGGATACAGGTGAAGAAGATCGGCCCGCAAGTATAATGGAAAAGGAAAATCTAAGGGACAGTCAGAGGGGCATGGGCAGTTTTTTTTTTTTTTTTTTTTTGGAGGGAATAGGCCACATTTTATTTTTTTTGTTTTGTTTTTTTTTTTTGTTGGTGTGGAGGAGAATAGAATGAAGGTAAATACAGGGAAAAGGAACAGAAGGGCATCACAGCAAGTATACACATATAACAAATATCACAGGACATAACAAAGATTAGAAATAAACATAAAGGAAAGGTGAGGTGCACAGAAACAGCACACTTTACAACATGGGCAACAGACAGTTGACAAACAGGGTGGAGGTGCATACCAGCCATGGTAAAATGCAGAAATGTATTTGCATCTATGCATTATTACCACATGACATGTTGTAAATTATGTGGCAGTCATACCTGGGTGTGTATAACCAATGGCATTCGTATGTTGCAGGATGATAAATAGGGATCACAATACACACTGGATATCGAATGCAATATCCTAGTAGTCTGTCAGCAGTGCAATTCAAATAACAGCACAGATGAGCAAGTGCAACCCATGAAATGCTGGAGAATACCAGCAGAGGACAGAATAGAACCTATGACTATCCATGTGAAAGGCAAATAATGAAGCACAATACCAGACAGCATCACTGTAAGAACACAGCAAATTGGCTGCTAATTACACAAAGAGGTAGACACAGCCCAGACATGTAATATGTCACAGACATATGCCATGTCAAATGCAACACATAGGTGTAGATGCATTTGCATGACCTTCATTCACCTAACAGGAAAATATCCGAAAACAATGTCATACATACACACCCATGGTATGTAATAATATGCCTTCAGAAATCTACAATTAATGCTATATAACCACTATTAGGTTGTGCACATGAAGTCTGAAAAAACACACTGGTTAATATGTAACACACAAGTATACAAGAACAAGGATATATTGCAATCAATAGCCACCAACTTGTGTGCATATGTAAGTCTAATGCCCAAAGAGTTGGCACAAGTTTTCCTTCTAACAGAACAACTACAAAAAAATGGACAAGAATTCCAAGAATGGTGAACATATAGCATGTGTATGTGCAAGATATATGATATACCTACATGGGCCCACATCAAGGAGGACATGGCAGCAAAGCAAAGTTACATAGGGAAATGATAACACTAAGGGGACACATTGCATATACATGTGTACACTACATAGGGTGGTGCTGAAGTCATTCCAAACTACACTGAAGCCAATGGCCAATTATGGGCTAAGTGCTCAGTAAAGTAGGACTGTCTATATGTAGCAGACATATTTATATGATACAACATGACACACATAATACCGGTATGCCTGTGTGACAGCATAAGTGACATATAAAATACATGGCAAGAACATGTCCTGCTGTTGAACAGACATGACATGGCAATTCATAAATCATATCCATATTACTGTTACTTGTGAACTATGGGCAAACTATTGTTTGCAAGTTTCTGCCAATCCTACACATGTATACAGTTTAACTCTTTTAGCAGTAGCAGCATGTTAGCTGCTGAAACTCATGGACAGCAGAATGTTGAACAAAAGTCTGATGTGGTAATGGGTGTCATGTAACCACTGCAATATGCTTAATGTCACACACCTGCAGTGTACATTTGGCCATGAATCACATGAGCATGGCAGCAAAATGCTATGCATGCACATGTGTGTCTATACAGTTCAATCACTTATATGGCAAACACCATGGAAGCAGCATTACATAAGTGTATCACACAGACAATACTTATGGTCCTGTGGGCCCACATGAACAAGGATGTATTGCATGAACATCTTGAATGATCTCCCAGACTATTTCCCTAAATAAGTCCCACACAGCCAGTGCCATATCCTGGAAAATATTCCTCATCATGTCTTCATCTGTGCCTAAAAGACATCAGTCATCACCTCGCAGATCTGTTCCCAATAACTGTCTTGTGGTGTTGGTGCTGGGTGGCACCTCCTCAGGGTGCAGCAGGGATGATGGCATGTGTAAATCCATTTCCCCATTGTCATCATCATCACTGTCATGGTCATCATCGTCATTGGAGGACTTGGGTAATGGTCTGGCATGCTCTCATCTCTGATGTCTGATGGGTGAGCGCCCACAGATCCCATGCTCTGTCAAGGTGAATCACAATACAAGAAGGGAAGTGAATATGTTGACCTGCTACTATATGACTACATGACATACCCACTGTGAAACAATGGACAGGCAGAAAATAGTCAGTATGAAACTTTAGAATAAGGTGTCATAAAAGTCTATCAGGCCATATATTCCTGTAAAAATCATAGCTGACATTAAACACAAACTGATGTGCACATCTGAAATCTAATGGATATTAAGTACCATCCCATCAACATGGGATATCTGCATATGAGAATAAAGGCATAACAGCATACATTGCAGTTGTCTATTAAACCACATTATCAGATGAAATGGCCTAAAATGATTATGTAGGAGAAGTATAATGAACATATTTGCTGGTAGCAGATGGCTGCTCATGCACACAACACATTTCCTATGTTCATTTATCTATACTTATGGATGTTTTCATTACAGGCTTATGTCAGGACCACTGTATCAATCACAGAATGTGAGCAGATTATGCCAAGCCATACCATGGCATCCATAACATAGCTTATATGTGGAAATCCTGCCATTGCATGAGCACATGTTTATCAGCAATCATTATGCATGACAGGCTTGTGCACAGCCAGTACACTTACCATATCCTGACATTTCAAGAGAAGCATGCCATGACATTGTGTCATGCAACACTGACATGTGTCTACCTTGAAAAACAACATTTGGAAAATGACATCATAACATAAGTACTGTGGCCTGATGTGCTTAATACTTGTAATGTATGCCTCACTACACTGGCCAGCAGACTGTCTAAGAGAATGTCACTATTTCCATGTTTCTGATCTTGGATGTGTGCCTTGCATATTTATAGTGCCTTTTTTTAGGCAATGTCACAATGACAAAATTCCTGACATAAAAATATCTTCCAAAAGCAACTTCAAGGTTATGCTGCTAAATGCTAGGAGTCTAAACCTAAAACTGCACTCACTGGAAGCAGACCTCACCTTAGAAGATGCTGACATCTGTGCAGTCACAGACACTTGGGTTAAGGCACCCTGGCCATATTGGGTTATAATGCCTTCCACATATTCAGACCATAAACTGAAAGTGCGAGAACTAAAGGAGGTGGAGTATCAATATTCATCAAAGATAAATGAACCTCTAGATTTTCTAAACAAAATGATTCCCTTGAACTAATCCAGGTCCAATGGACTGTAGGTAAGACCCCTCTCCAAGTTATTGCCAGTTATAGGACTCCATCCATGAACCAGGATACCTACACCGTATTCTTGGATCTACTTGAATCGCTCAAGATACAAATAAACACTCTGTTTTTAGGTGACTTTAACTGCCCATCCATAGATTGGGTAAGTTCTATGTATACTAACACACTTGCCCAAAGGTTCTTGGACTTCATCAGTTCCACTTCCCTGGACCATTTGTTTGACAGGCCTAAAGGGGGACCAAACATTCTGCATCTGGTGCTCACTAACATGGGTGATCATTGCACCACTACATGTGTGCAGCCCTCTCTAGTGAGGTCTGATCATAAATCAGTCTCATTAGAAGTAACAATAACATTAGACTCCCCCATTAGCAGCAACTACACTAAAAAACTTCTCCAAAGCTAATTACAACCTAATATGTGATGGCATTAACAGCGTCATAGCCCCTGCCCTCACTGATGGCATGGATACCTATACTGTGATTTACACCAATGCCTTGTATAAGCATCTATATAAATCTATTGACTCAGTCATACCTGATGTGATCAAAACAAGATCCTCAAGAAAGAAAAAGCTTGCCTGGTGGAGATCTGCCATTATGAAGCTATACAATAAGTGAAAGAAATTGCTATCCAAGAGCAGGAAGGAATGGTCTCTGAATTGGAAGCATTCCATCCTCAGCTTAAACAAGCAAATAAGATACCTCGTAAGGCATTCTAAAGCTAACTATGAATCCAAATTAGCCTACTTTGCTAAGGATAATCATAAGGCCTTTTTTAGATATGTCAAAAACCTTAAAGAAAAAAAACAGATCTGTGTAGAACTGGTTATTAATGGCACTACTTATACTGAACCTGCAAAAATAGCCAACCTGCTAGCTGACAGGTTTAGTGAAAACTTCTCCCTCCTGTCCCTGCCACATATCTCCCAAAGCATCCCTGCCACCTGCCCACCACCTAGCATCTCCAAGAAGCAGACTGTAAACACTCTCTCCAAAGCCAAAAACACAGCCTGTTTGGGACCTGATGATATCCTGGGCTGCATTTTAAATGGATTAAAACAGGAACTAGCTGCACTGCTGGGTTCTCTTCTTAACCACAGTCTGAGCACTGGTTTTGTACCTGCTGAATGGAAAACAGCAACCATCATCCCATTACAAAAAGGAGGCACCTCCACAGACCCTGGGAACTCTCAACCCATAAGCCTGACCAACCTAATCTGCAAGGCTATGGAAAGAATAATCATGGACCTTATTAACAAAGACACAAGAGACCTCCAAACACTCAACCTGACTCAGTTTGGCTTCATTAAAGGAAGATCCTGCCTCTTGAATATGGTGGACTACTTTGAAACAGTCAACAAAGCCCTGGATGAAAGCAAATCTGTGGATACGGCCCACCTGGACCTGGCCAAGGCCTTTGACATTACTGCCTCCTCAGGCATCAATGATAAACTCACCTAGCTATAGATCAACTCGTATATTGTCAGGTGGGTTGCAAACTGGCTCACCGATAGAAAGCACAATGTCAAAATTGGTGACTCTACCTCCACCAGCAGACCTGTGACCAGTGGTCTTCCACAAGGATTGGTGCCAGAACCCATATTGTTTGGTATCTACTTCTCAGATGCACAGGCTAAAACAAAAGGCCTATGGCTGACAATGTTTGCAATGATTGCAAACTGGATGCAGTCATTGAGTCCCCAAACTATGTCAACATCCTACAAGAGGGATTTACACAGATAAACGACTGGTGCCAAAGTCATGGGCTAAAACTCAATGCAAATAAATGCATTATCATCCCTTTTGTCAAGGCCAATGTCCCTGTAAATTACTACATTAATAATAACACCCTAAGCATGCAGTCAGTGGTGAGAGATTTAGGCACACAGGTTGACAGGAGCATTTCCTTTGATCACCACATCTCCATAGTGGTAAGAAAGGCTTGCCAGGATGCCCAGCTCATAAGTAAGGACATTGCATCCAGAACAATACAGGTTATAACCTCCCTGTACTCCTCACTCATCAGGCCAATAATAGAGTGCAATGCTACCTTTGGTATGTACCTTATCAGGCACCTGCAACAACTGAAAATACCTCAAAGCTTTCTTGCAAAGGAAATTCAGGGTCTTCAGCATATGTCATATGTTGACAGACTGAAATCTCTATGTCTCACAGACTACTCAGAGGTGACCTCTGTCTTGCATATAAAGCAATCTCAGATCCTGCTCTAATGGAAATGCTGCACATTCGTAAATAAAATGGTAAAAGATGTACTCGCTGTAGGGAACTCAACCTAGTATGTGGCATCAACAGGACTTGCTGGAGAGACAGATATGTCTCACAGAGGTTACCTCTCCTCTGGAATAAACTTCCAATTCTGGTGAAGCAGAGGCCCTCAATGACCCTGTTTAAGTGTAATTTGGATGATTGGATGGGAAAATTCAAATTCACCCCGGGAGTTTCAGCTGTGCCCCTCTTGGGAATGGCCAGTAGTTGGTGAATTAGTTCCACTCAATCCCTTGATATTCTTGGGAACAGAGGTTGTACTTGCTAGGCTTGTAAGGACCCTAGGTTCATTAGCCTAGTAACCTGATATGATCCTATGATCCTATGAACGTCAACTGTAACACACAAATCTGTGCATGTAATGAGTCATGTAAATAGCTACCAATTAATATACTGGTATAATGAAAATATAGTGAGATGACAATTTGGTTGGAACTATAAAAACCATCTGCCAAATAGTTGATCAATGCTAGAAACAATGGACAATCAGAAAGACAGTCACCCCCTGTGACATATGAAAACATAGGTTATGCCATACGAACATTACTGTCTGTCTGCTAATGTATCAGTACCCTACATACATTTTTTATTAATTACCATGTATGACCCTGCAAAATGCAAATGGCATGATGCTGATTGTATAATATACAGTTAGACATAGTAAACAGGAATGCCTATCTGCATAACCATCTCTAAACACAGGATACAATGGTGATATAAGCAGATGTGACACACATGTTAAACTGAAGAGCATGCCAGACTTAGAATACCAACAACAGTGTGAATGCTGATACAGACAAATTCACTGCATAAATAGCAAAGCTATGCACATCCAGACATAAACATGTGCTAATACCTGCATTTCAAACAGCAGACAAAGTACAGTTAACTTGTATGTGAGCCATCACATGCAAACGCAATGTGACAGTTGCATACAATTCAAAATATTATCTTCAGCAAACCTGGCTTGCCACAAACTCATAAGTAGACATATTTTTATGTAATTCATATTTGTAATCACAGGGATTGTAATACTATTGCACTTACTTTACAGATGCATTATGGGTATTCCCACAAACTCATAAGTAGACATATTTTTATGTAATTCATATTTGTAATCACAGGGATTGTAATACTATTGCACTTACTTTACAGATGCATTATGGGTATTCCTACATTAGAAGTAGTAAATCTTCTAACAATGAAATGATCTATTTTAGTTAAAAAATGTTAAAAAGTAATCAACATACCTCTCTCCCTGTGCTGCTCCTCCAGCATGTGACAGTGTACATCCACCCAAAGCTCCCTCTTCATCACATGCAAAAAGTAAAAAGCGTGTATGAATGATGCAGGTATAAAACAGATTTGAAATACATTGATCAGTTCATGTTCTGTAACTCTTAAATGGAATAATATTACAGAATCTGCATACACAGTTCTGAATGTTTAACTCACTGTCCTTAATACACTGAAATCCCTACCTGCTTAGCTAATCTATCTTGCTTGAGATTGCATGGAGGAAATGCAGTTAAACAAATCAGATGTATGAATGTGCAGGGATGGGGTAGTAATATGGGTCATGGCTTATGCTTTACAAGATGCTTAAAATAAAAAGAAAAACATAAGTGTTCCATGTTCTCCCCCTCCCATTTCCTCCATTTCAGATGAAGGAAGTTTGCCAGCAGCAGGGACTTTGGTAAGTGAGAAATTATCAGACATCACTTAATCAGCCAAAATAGATAATTTAGCTGGTATGGACACTTTTTTACATATGCATTTACCAGAACCTCTACCTGCTAAACAGAATAGAGATTGCTCACTGAACAGAGGTGGAAAGGTCCTAAAAAGGACATTGATGGCTGGGCGGCTGGACTTGAGACCAGCTCTATGGAACAAGATTCCACCGGCTTAATTGTGAACATATCCACAGTCATTTTAACTAATGAACAATGACAGGTGTTAAGTAAGGGTCTTTCTTTTGTTCCTTCCAAAGGCTCTACTTTCTATGATGTACTTACAGACTTAAAACTGTCCAGAACATTTAATTGAAACTGATGTATGGTTTTAACTCTGGTGTACAAGAGACCCAGTCTGTTTGTTCTAGTGAATCCACCATTGGTTGAGACTTTTCTGAAACTCTGTGAACAAAATATAAGTGAGTTATTGCAAAGTAAACATCACAGAGATTTCTTTAACCTCACTGAAGTACAGTTTAAGCTTCTTATCAACTTAACTTTGATGGTACATTAAACCTGCTGACAAAGGAGTTGTTGTGATGGGCACCTCTATGTATATTGAGAGTATGTGTAGTATGTTATCTAATGGTTTCACTTGTGCTGTTTGCTCTAAATCTGATATAGATAAATTATCAGGAATATCATCCCTGTTAACCTACATGGATTTTCTCAGATAATATCATCTACCACACGTACAGGTAACAATAACCAAAAAGAGAGTATACTAGACTGGATACTCACCAACAGTCATCCCCAGAACTATATGTCTGGAACTCTCCCTAATGATCTTAGTGATCACCTGCTCACATACATCATGAAAGACAAAATTAATTGTACAAGCTTACCTATTTATAGGTCTATCAGATCCAAGAAAAACTTTGACCCAACTAAATTTTAACTTGAACTCAAATCATGTAACTGGACAAAAACTAAAGTTCCTTCCCCCTGATGAGGCAGTGTCATCATTTAACAATTCATTCCTTACTATACTTGACTCGCATGCCCCTAAATGCTCAATAAGAATTAAAACTCAACTAGCACCCTGGCTAACAACAGACACCAAAACCAAAATAACAACTAGAGACAAAGCGTGGGATAAATGGCGCACTATCAAACTACCCCTAGATCGTATCAAATTCCAACAACTTAGAAATGAGACTAAGAAAGCCATCATACTAGATAAGAAAAATTACTTCTACAATCTGCAACATAAACATCTGAATAACCCTCAAAAGTACTGGGCAGGCATAAATAAACTTCTCCAACCAGGCAAATCCACTACTCCGACCCCAGGAACATTATCTGACAAGAGCCAAGAAGATATAGCCAATTCATTCAATACTTTCTTCACAGAAACCATCCAGTCATTAGCTGACCAACTTTCTCCACCCCACACTTCTATAAACACTATACCCGACTCACCACTCTCTTTTAACTTCCAGCCAGTGTCCACATCCTTTATCAGATCCCTTTTGAAAAAACTGAAGCCAACCACCCTTTCAGCCGATCTTCTGCCGGCTGAATACCTGCAAATTGCTGCAGATGTCGTAGCCTACCCTATCTCAATCCTAATTAACAGAACCATAACTGAGGCCTCAATCCCCTCAATTTGGAAAATATCCTATGTTATTCCACTCCACAAAGGAGGTTCATCCACAGAACTATCCAACTATAGACCTATAGCCATACTATCACCACTTGCCAAAATTATGGAAAAGTGCATGCACAACCAACTAATGCTCTATCTAACCCAAAATAAACTACTCACAGACTCTCAACATGGATTCAGACCCCATCATAGTGCAACCACTGCTCTCCTCTCTTTTACTGAAAACATTAATCTTAACCGGAATAATAAAAAAATATCCTCCGCTCTCTTCCGGGACCTATCGAAAGCCTTCGATATGGTAAACCATCCGTTACTTCTATATACTTTAAAAACCCTGTATCTAGATACTCCAGCCCTTGACTGGTTTCAAGCTTACCTCACTGGGAGACAACAAGCAGTAATGTGGCAAAACAAGCTCTCCTGCCTACTACCAAATACCATAGGAGTTCCTCAAGGTTCCATATTAGGACCTCTCCTCTTTTCAGTCTTCATAAACGACATCCAAACAGTCATCCCTGAAGCCACCTGCATTCAATATGCAGATGACTCGACTATAATATGTTCCAATGCCTCTCTTGCAAATCTACTAACTACCACCCAACATAGCTTCACCAAAGTCGAAAACTGGCTTGCCAACCATCTCCTGATCTTAAATCCAAACAAAACCAAGTTACTTCTCTTCTACCCAACCAATAGATCTCCGACTGAAAACTTCACTATAAAATCCAATAATGGGACCATCATCTCCCCAGACACCTATACAAAGCTATTAGGAGTAAACATTGACAATAAACTCAGATTTGATATACATATCAACCAAGCCATTAAGTCAGTCATCAAGAAACTTGGGACCCTATATAGAATTAAAGCCTTCCTTACCCCGAATGCCAGGGCAGCCACAGCCCGCTCACACCTTCTCTCTACCCTACTATATGCCTCTCCTGTCCTCACTCACCTTAACAAATCTGATCTGGCCAAGCTCTCATCCTGCTATAATCACATTGCCAGGTTCGTTACAGGCCTACCCTACAGAACACACCACTGTACTAACCTGAAAAAGCTTGGATGGATAGAATTCCCACACCTTCTTCACCAGTCCCAACTCATAGAGGCCTTCAAAATCCTTAAACAACCTGAGAATACCCCAGCACTAAAAAAACTTAATGACTCCCTACTCCAATCTAAGCTGCCTTCGCTCAGCAAACAGACTCCTTGTCCAAACAACTAAATCTCTCAACCTAGGTGGTGACGCGCTATTTGCCAACACCACTGGTAAAATATGGAACTCTCTCCCAAATAACATCACGCTTGCAACTTGTCTAAGTCAATTCAAAAATAGTCTAAAACTCCACTTCAAGTCACACTGGCTATGTCCTTGCTCAAACCCAGACTAGCTCTGTGCCATTAACTAAAACATAAACAACTAGCTAAGATGATAAGTACTTTGTATACTGTGATAAAGAAATATGTATCCTGTCTAACTCTATGTCATGATACTGCCTACCATCCTTGCTAATATGTTATTAATGTTACATTTTTAGTAATCTCAGAAATAGTAATGGCAGTCTTGTACTTGTATGTAAATAGCCTATGTTTTTGTTAAGTTCTTTCTGCTCATTTATTGTACCTAATTATCAATGTAACTCTGTTGGAGCTTTTCTCCCCGGGCCTCTGCTGAAAAAGGACATGTATCCAGTCGGACCATCCCGGTTAACAAATGTAAAATAAAATAAATAATAAATAAATAAATGTTCAACTTTACATGATTTGTTGATGGAAGGTGATATCACTAAGGAATTGTTTGAATATTTTTTGGTAGAATATCCTACCATCCCTATATTATACGGCCTCCCTAAGATATAAAAATCCTTGGTGTACCCCACGGATGAGGCCTATTGTTTATGGCTGTGGTTGGACAACTGAGCCTCTATCTATATTTGTTGAAAAACAATTGCAGTCAGTATTAGATAAAGTCAACAATGTCCTTACAAACACCAAGCATTTTTTGACATCTTTATTTGAGTGGTCCAATACCAACAGTAGTGACATTTTTCTGTTGGTTATAATGGATACAATATCATTTTTTTACAGTGATACCCAATGATATAGGGATTGGATTTGTTACTCTGTTTCTGTCTAAATATTCTGACTATAGTGGAGGATGTATATCTGATTAGCTCACTTCTTGATTTGATTTTGAGTAATAATTTTTTCACCTTCAATGATAAACATTATATACAGAGGGTGGGCATAGCTATGGGCACATCTTGTGCCAATAGCTATGTGAACCTAGTGCTTGCTTATTTGGAGACACTTTATGTCCTTAATGAGAGCAATCTTTATAAACAATACATTCTCTACTGTGCTAGGTTTGTGGAGGATGTCTATTTTGTATGGACAGGGTCCATTTCTATGCTACATGATTTTGTTGAATACCTGCAACAGACCATTCAGTTTTTACATTTCACTCCTAAGTTCTCTGCTGAGAGTATTGAGTTTTTTGGATGTCAGAGTCATCAAGAAACTGAATGGTATTGACACTCAAGTTTATAAAAAAACCTTGCAAAAATTCAGTATCTTACATAGGCAGAGCATGCACTCACAACACATTTCTAGTAATGTTTTGAAAGGACAGTTTCTTAGATATTTCAGGCTCAATGCAGATGATGAATGCATGGTATCTGCATTTGATAAGCTAGTGAAAGATTATAGCAGCAGAGGCTATAAACAGCATGAGACAGATATAGCACAACAAAGGGCACTATCTGGTAGGAATGCTCAGGCCAGACCATACTTTTCTCATCATGATCCAAAAGCTAAGAGATCTGGGATGTCACAAGGAGACACTTTGAGCATTACTTTCTCCAGTGATATTAGCTCTGTTTGTGATATTATTAAAAAACATTGGCACATTCTTACATGGGTTGACAGAAATAAAAGTACCTTAAGTGTGGTTCCTAAATTTTCTTTTAAGAACAATGTTTATTTAAGAAAAATGACGTGTTATAAACTATTTCATAAGAAACCAGTGCTCACCAACAGGTTGGGAACTCATCCTTGCCGAGAATGTAATTTGTGTCAGTGTATTGAAACTACTGTTAGATTTGAGCATCCTGAGAACATGCATGTCTATAAATTTAACTTTTTTGCAAACAACAAGAGCTGCAATCTTGTGTATTAAGCAAGTTGCACTGTTTATAAAAGTTTCTTCATTGGAAAAACTAACAGATAACTTAAAGATCGTATACGTGAACACATTTATGACATGTCTAGAAATGATAAAAGGAATGCATTGTCAAAGCATATTCTGGCCACTAGAGATACTCATGAGTTTGTTTCTTGTACTACAATTTCTTAATGTCAGCATTAGAGGTGATGATGTTAAAATGAAAACAGAATGTATTGAGACTAAATGGATCTTAGACCTACAAAGTAACTGATGGAGGGAATTAAATTACTATATTCCTTTAAGACCACTGCTTAGGTCACATGACCATAGCAGGTAGTTCTGAAACTTTGAGCATTTAAGTAGTGTTTCTGTGCTTGTTTCATTATATCTGAAGAAGCACCTGAATAGGTGTGAAAGTGCTTGTCTCTTGCCTGTTTGTTTTTAATATGTTTTACGTTGTTTTATTCATTTTGGAACTGTGACCTCACTGGATTCTGTCGTGTTGCCTGCTTACTCTTTTATTTGAAAAAGAAAAACATGCTGTGCATTTATGAAAATAAAACTGCAAGTATGAATACATGTCAGCACAGTGGTCAAAACACAAAAACACAGCTGCAAAATGTCATAATCAGACAGTGGTACACTGTCACGTAACACATCGTTGCTGTTAACAGACTCCTACAAATTCCTGTTCATCACATACACACAAATGTAGTTTAGGAGGGAGGACAGAAAATATATCCATATATTTTGCTGTCACATTACAAATTACAAATAAAAATATCCCTGATATTAAGGGATGTTCCTGTTCTGCAGTCAAAATGTATTTCTGACCATCTCACTCCCTCCAAATATAAGTAGGAGAAGGGTGTTGAATTGGAATTACTAAACAATGATACACTTACATTAAATTCAGTTTGCCAATGTCATCCTATTCCCCATCCTTGTTGAAGCACTATCCCAGTACGTTCTAAGCTTTACACATAAAACTGTAGTAAAACAGCTGCTGTTGGCAGAACAGTATGGATAACGGAGATATTCATAGAAATCCGATCAATAAACGCTATAGACGTAAGCATGATAACTGTTAATAGCAGCAAGCAGGTATCTATACAAGCATTTTCATAGCTTATACAGGCAGAATGATGACAATTTAATAAGAACTAACACCTACATGGATCTGAACCTAGAATTAGCCACAATATGTGCATTTTGGCCTCTTGCTTTATAGGTGCACAACACCTTCCTGCTTAACAGTGTGTGATTGTAGCCATATTCCTGTGGATAACAAAGAAATATAGAAACATCTGACACCAAAACATAATAGACCCTCATGCTCTACACAACTGTCAGATAGCATCAAGTTTTATAATGTCGAAGATATGGGTAGACACTCAGGCCTGCAGTGGTCTTGTGTTAAACAAACAGGATTTTAATAATACTGTGCACTTTGTAAAGCAGAATGGACTAACTGATGTCTTTATGAGTTACTGTTTACACATGCCCAAGTAGACTGGGTAATACTCTGAAAGTATTATGGATAACAGAGAAATGTGTAGTCATCAGCAGCCTAGGTGCTATAGGTGTCAGTGATACATGACTATACTGTATGCATGAAATGATGGCCTTATATGTGGAAAATAGAAACATCTAAAATGTTTATTAATGTGTCATTATAAACAATGTTAAACAAATAAACTCCATGGAAATCAAAATGCATAATTACAGGAGAACAGTCATTTTGCCTTACTGATGACCCAGATAAGCTCATTTTTCAGAACTGCTAGATAATGGCTAAAAAGGCATACATCAGAGATAAGGTCACAGCTATAACTCCGATTTCCTCAGGAATGTTCAGGTATACTTAGGATTGTGACACTTGCTGTAGGCATCCACCAGCTATTTCCCCACCCCAGTGACCCTCCAATGAAGATCTTTGCATCCTTCCAATGAAGATCTTCAGCATCCCTCTAATTCAGGTTATCAGAGAATTGGTGTATCTGCACTCCAATCCTGTAGATTCCCATGTGACACTGATGATCCCTTGCAGTCCAGTTCCATATATCAACCATCCGTAGGCTGGCTCTTATGTGATGCTTCACTCCAGAATAGATGTCAATATCTGGATGATTTCCTCCTCAGCCCGTTTGGGTACCTAGACATGTCAAAGCCTCCTGGAAGTAGCCACCTCAATGATAATGTTGATAAGGTTGATAGATCACAATTCAATTAACTGCACACTGAGGTTCACAGGTAGCAATGGTCTGATCTGTAAATGTATCAAACTCACAATTTAAAAGTGGTGCTTATGGGATGGTATCAGATCATTGAAAGATAACAGGCCCATACTACATATGGACCCATTTAATGAAACTCATTGGGTATTTGCGTGGAGCACCTTCCTGTTACAATGATCTATTTGTTAATACACCAAATTTCAAGAACTTAGGCGCACGTGCACAAATAAATGAATTCCAAAACCTTGAATTTTAATGAACCTCATGATTATGTATGGTGCAAATGGGACTTAAAAGCTGGGTACACATAGTGAGTTTTACTTTCAGTTATACCTGATTCATAGGTAGCTGCAAAGGTACTTTTGCACCTACTAGCACTGCTGTGGTGGGACATGTTTCTCTCCTTATAGACCTATGTTATCATTACTCCTTAGCAATGCATTTAGGGAAATTGTGTGCAATATAAAAACTGGGTGTGACTTACTGGAGGGGTGTAGGATTGACCTGTATGCATACAGGTGGGTACATCTGCATGACTATCAAGCAATACTTCCCAATATAGAGGTGTAGAGAAAAATGTATACAGTACCAGTGAAGAATACGTAAGGTTGTACTAACAGATTTTCCACATATATTGCTGGTGACTCGGTACATTATGTGGTATATGTAGAGAACCTACAGATTCTGACATTATCCGTATGTTGCTATGTAGTATGCATTTGTATTACTGTTATATATAATTATTCACTGATGCTTATTAAAACATGTACTACAACTGTTGCCTCAGTAAAACTAGACCCATGTTTATGTCTGTTTATCATGTACTTGTGTATGGTATGCTTATAGACAGAGAGGTTTTATGATGCTTTCTGTAAGTTGTTCAAGTGATACTTTTCAGATACTCTTTGCTGATGGGGATAGCATTCACTGTTCAGTATTGATTGTGTTGATATAATCTCATCATGTATAACAGTTCATGTTAATATGACTGTTTTTTTTTTTACATAGGTTGTCTGTTTAGGCTGTGATTGCATTTCAGCTACAGGATATGTGTGTGACAGCCATCAAACATTTAAACATATGTTATGTGTAGTATGTTAACGTGTACTGCATGCATGTGTGGCACAATGCTGTTGTGTTTGGACCTCCACTGTAACAGGTTCAAGTCCCACTGACAGCTTCTACAGATATTACAAGCTATGTTTTCATTGTTCTAAGTCTTATGTATTCAAGCACTGTTTTCTTATCACATATGGTTTTATATGTCATAGCACTATACAGAATAGGAACTATTTCCTAGATTTTGGCAGTACACAGGGATGCAGAAAGGGTAAATTGGCATAAGCTGGCAACATAATCATTTCCATATGTGGGCCCTCACATTAATCTAAACTTGTGCATATAACTGTCACCCAGAGGGCACACAGACCTAGAGGTGACAATTTTTCACCACAGGAAAATGAAATTATAATAGATGCTTTGCAACAATATGGATGAAGTCTCCTTGGATTGGTAGAAATGCAGTATGGAGAAACGAAGCGTGAACTGGTCTCACTAATATGACTATTGCTGTGGGAGGTCACAACAGATCCAGGGAGGCCTGTCACAGATAGTGCTCTGAAATAATCTTTAATGCAGCCTACATGGCACTCTGGTATGAGAAGTTGAGGTATGCCACTTGTGGCGGCCCACCATTGACAATCCCTGTTGAGGTTACACATTCTCTTGTATGACTGTATATGGTGAGTGTTGAGCGCTGCATATCTGGGGGTGGGATAGAAGCAGGTGTTTGAGGACACAACTATATGTTATTTAGCATAACACTGATGCATACAGAGTAACTCAGTATGTATTTCTTTTGCATGCATATTTATGTACTGTTAGTTTTGTGTTCCATCAGCAGAATTACATCATACATATGGGTCCACACAGGGTGATAATGACCAAAGTAAGTGTGATAACATGTTCCATACAACTTCAGTACATACTTAACAACACAACCAACATGTGCAATGCTATCTGCATTCATTTTCACAGGTCCACCCACTTTTGCACAATTACAGGACAAGAAAGGTTGAGTTTTAACATATACTGTTAATGTGACCATTACCTGCTATTGTCTCTGCCTCCTGTCATGCAAACTGCAGGTGCATCTTCTGGAGAGATGAGCCATGCAGGTGCAACTGCAGGCAGACCAGGTATGGTTCACCACCATGTCCACAGACTCCAGCACTCTGTAGAGGGTGTCCACCTACTCCTATAGGCAAATGAACGTTCACAGCGACATCATGAATCTGACATTTGTACACTTGCCCATGCCACAGATCATGTTACACACTAGCTGGGCGTGTTGCATAAAGAACAGGAGCGCAGGCATGATGAGGTCATGGTAGCACTGCTGCACAGAATCAAACATATTATCTGTGGCATGGTCCACCGAATCCCTGGCTATGGCAGTATTACAGCAGTGCTGTAGTATGGGCATATTTTTGCATTCCATGGCTGTGCTTAGTCAAGTGCTACATGGGAGAGGCAGGGCCCCTCTCAGCAGACCAATTCTTTCTCATCAGCCATTGATGTCTATGCTGCAATGTGGAAACACATCTGCTCTTGGCCATTCCAGTGTGGGGCCTGCAGCCAAGACCAGACAGTCAACTCACATCCATGCTCCTTCCTACAGAGTGTCTCCACTTGCTAGCATCACCCCATCAGTCTCCTTTGTAGAGCAACCTGGGTCGAGTGTTTCCATATGTGATAGAGTTAGCCAGGATCATGGTGTGAAACAACAGCGTGGATGCCCTAGACTCCATTAGAGTAACACTGACAGTTGATCCACTGTCCACTGTAGTGTCATTCTCATCCTGTTTTGATGATGATTGCTGTGCAGACTACTGATGTGTCATCTATCTGTCATTGTTGTGAAGTCTGATGCCATGGGAGTCTGACATTTTTTCTAACTATAGGTGACTCCATTTAGTACATTAAACTTTATCCATACTTTACATTGATATATGTTGCTTGTTATATTGACAACAGTTCTGCAGTATGTCCTGATCTAGATTCCTGTTTGCATTTCTTGATAGTAGACAGATGGGAACGGGTTTCAAAGAGGTATGTTGATTGTTGTGTGCCATACATGTATGCATGCACCACTATGAGCCTGTATGCATACCTGCATCATTTGTGGCCTGAGTTGATGGTCTGTGTTGTGATAGATTTGTATATGTTCATACTTTTATATTTTGGAATTATGTTGTTATGTCTGATGCTTATTGTGTACATCTGCTGAGTAATTGCTATTAGATGTAATATGGGCTGCTTTAGTGGGGCAACACCTGAACATTATTGTTTAATTTGTGCATTTCTGTATGTGTGGCTTATCATGACTTAAAGGTGTGTGCCAGATGTTGCCATGTCACCTGGGCCTAAATTTAAGGTCACATTCTCTGTTGCCCATGCCTGTTTCTTCTGCCCCATGTGATTTCCTCTTCTCCTTCTCCTCCTCTGATAGCCGAGGAATGTCATCTTCAGACATCTGTGAATCTTGGGGCAGTTCATCCATCCCTGCAGCAGAAAGAATGCCATGTGCTGTTCTTAGCATATTATATAGCATGGCACACAAGGTAATTATCTGGACTGCCTTTTCAGGTGTGTATTACAGTGCACCCCTGGATGCGTTATGACATCTGAACCTGGCTTTCAGTACACCAAGGACACACTCTGTGGTATTTTGTGCTGTTTTGTGCTCTATTGTAGGCCTCCTCTGCAGGGTTGGAACATTCTGTATGGGATCATTAACCATGGCTCGAGTGGGTAACCATAGTCACCTATTGTGGGGTGGAGAAACACATATGTTGTCATCATGAATAATGTTGAAAGGGATGTATTTAGCTTATGTCCTAGCTTTGTCCCTGGTCTTGCCCAATAATAGTCCTTCAGGTATGTCTCCTTGCTGGAATGCAGCCTTCAGACCACTTTACCTCCATATGACAGCATGATGGACACTCTTGTAGTGTGTGGTCATGATGTTTTTTATGCTGCCATCTGCTGCACACATTAGCTGGCAGTTCAGGGATAGCCATCCCTTTTTATTGATGTATCTTTCTGCTTCTAGGTACATGGGTAACATAATAGGGATGTGGGTGCAGTCTATTGCACCAAGAACATGGTGCAATGTTATAGACATGGCGCATAACACTTCGATGCTCCATGGGGTAGATGGAAAGTGTATGTGTTCATCTACCTTAGTGCACATTGTTGCCAGGAATTGTGCAAGAGTATGACTGGCAGCTATCTGTTACCCTCCTACAGCATCTCCCATGCGTCAATGAAATGTCCTAGATGCCAGTGCAACTAGGCTCAATTACACTTTTGTTTCAAGAGGTATGGAGTTGCCTCACAATATCCACACAGACATGTGTGGGGGACATATGTTGCACACAGACTGCACTAGCTGTCTGTCTTGGCAGTACCTGCCAGTGATTTCTTGAGCTGAGAGTTGGCTTAGTTGTAGCCTGGCTCTATGTCTAGCTGTCTCACTTCTAGGATGCACAGCCAGATCATCCCCCATAGCTTGCAAAAGCACAGCCTGTTGCAGTTTAGTTGGTATTGTTATGAATTCCATGGGAGAATGTGAGAATAGTTTCCTTAACTTGTGCTGCATTATGGCAATTTCCAAGGATTTTGGAGACAGACTCGGCATTGCACTTTGTTGCATTTAAGTTGCATTTGGTGTGCATGACATGCTTCGGAATCTGACGGGTGTGTGTGGAATCCCAAAGGTGACACAGATATAATTTTGTATACTCACTTTAAAAATGGGATTTCGGAAGTATATAAAAAAGTGCATAGCTGAATTTATATTGACATTTTGGCAAAATGTACCCAATTAAAACCGAGAAACACGTGTCATCTCACCCTTGTGTCTCTGCTCTATAATAATGATATACTTCTTAACACAATAAATTATATTCTGTTTGTATCAAGTGGTAGCACCATTTTCCATAAAATATCATAACAGCATACAGTTACTGAAATGCTGGTGATGGGTTTCGGAGATTTTAATCTACGAACAGTTATTATTCAGGTACACAGACACAGCTTTCCACCTCATATAAAAGCAGCAAGAAGTTTGTAACCTAATATAATGTGTAAGCAAATACAAAGAAGAGACCTAAAGTACAGTGGGACAGCAGTTTGCCAAAATCATCCAGACCTGATAAAGAACAATTTTCTGTAAAGAGAGTCTCTGTACATCAGGGTCTCTCTACTTGAGGGCCTCTGTACATCAGGGTCTCTGTTAGTGTCTCTGTACATCAGGGCCTCTGTACATTAGTGTCTCTGTACATCAGGGCCTCTGTACATTAGTGTCTCTGTACATTAGGTTTCTGTACATTAGTGTCTCTGTACATCAGGGCCTCTGTACATTAGTGTCTCTGTACATTAGTGTCGCTGTACATCAGGGCCTCTGTACATTAGTGTCTCTGTACATCAGGGGCTCTGTACATTAGTGTCTCTGTACATTAGGTCTCTGTACATTAGTGTCTCTGTACATCAGGGCCTCTGTACATTAGTGTCTCTGTACATCAGGGCCTCTGTACATTAGTGTCTCTGTACATTAGGTCTCTGTACATTAGTGTCGCTGTAGATCAGGGCCTCTGTACATTAGTGTCTCTGTACATCAGGGCCTCTGTACATTAGTGTCTCTGTACATTAGGTCTCTGTACATTAGTGTCTCTGTACATCAGGGCCTCTGTACATTAGTGTCTCTGTACATTAGGTCTCTGTACATTAGTGTCTCTGTACATCAGGGCCTCTGTACATTAGTGTCTCTGTACATTAGGTCTCTGTACATTAGGGTCTCTGTACATTGACAGTATCACAGAAGGTACTCATTCTACTTGCTGCTTTAAATATGAATGCTTTGTATAACTAAGGAGCATCATAATACGGGTAAGATACTGCATACACATAAATATAAAAATTCTTATTTGCCATGAGTTGTCATGCATGACAGCACATCATTTACAGCATCAAGGTCAGACCACTTTGAACACTTAGTGTATTACTCTGTGTTATACTGTATGTTGTTTTGTTGATTTCATAGACTTTCTGTTAGTCGTATAGGCTTTATCCTACTATAATCTGTGTTAACTTGGCTATGGTAAATGCTATGTTACCCAGGCTCTGAGCGTATTCACCCATGTGGCATGTACTCTGTACTGAGCGTATATACTGTATTCTGTGTATAAACAGAACCGTTATAATTCACTGATTGCTTTCTTGTTCATATGACCAATTGCTCAAATGCTGGTTCTCTTTAGCTTAGCTTCACTCGCTGAGGTCTAACCAGTGTGCATCTATCCTGTGCTGTGGCAAACGGATAGGTAATACTCTAATTGAATAACAGAAAGAGTTGTCTTCCATAGCAGTAATATCTAGTCGCTATCTAGAGAGCTGTCTGTACCCTAATAAACACACTTATTTGCCTCCTTTAAATGTGCTCAGTCACAATGTGCTGATATTTATTACTCTTTCAGACACATGTAAAGATGTTTTACTTTAGTTACCCTTATAGCCCACTTTAAAAAGTGCTCAGGCATAGAGCACTGATTATTTTTCACCTGTTTTAGCAACCGGATACTTTTCCCAGGTACAAAGATGTGATTTTTGCTATCCGGGTAACTATTTCTTTTCTTGACTTGTTTGCTGCAACTGGGACAAACAACTAATTGGAAGCTGTCTTAATAAGAGGGGAACTTAATATATCGATTGATAAGCTTACTTGCTGGTATTTCAGAGTAGTTTTTGCCTGTAAAATTAACCTAGCTATTAGACAACACCCTAGCCTTCCTTACCTCATGCAAGGTCCTACTAATGTTAATTTAATCTAGTTATATTAGAACTTGCACAGGCTGATATTATGTGGATTATGACTCCAAATAACCTAGTTACTAGAAATTACCCTAGCATTGCCTACTACATGTAAATTTCTGTTGTCGTTTATCAAATGTAGTTGCTTTAGCAATTTTGTATAGGCTGGTATTTAATGTTTTTTGCACTATAGTCTATAGTAATTTCTCTAGCTAATGAAAGCAGTAATCTTGCTGCGAATGCTGTGAATGTTGTATTAACTGTTAATCTGCTCAATTGTTATCTTCTTTATCTAAGCTCTTAAAGTGAATACTGATTAGTTGAAGAAGGTTGTAGGGGCTAATGCTTTTTTAATGTGCCTCACAATTTTAGTTTTGTTTTTTCAAGAGTTTGTATGATTTTTTCCTGTGTCTAGACTGCATTGCTTCTTTACACTCCACTCAGCTACTGACTTGCACTCCTCCCCACCATTTCTCTTCCCATTCTTGCAAAGACTGTAACCTAATTGCCAATTTTTATTTATTTGTCTCTGTCTCTTTTTCAGCTTTTAAGCCTAGTGCTGTGACACAGGCTGTCCCCTATTCAACAATATAGCAACAAAAAAGAAATCCCTACTGAACTGAAAAGAAACCCCTACCTGTAACCCTTAAGTGGACTACCTAGAAGTGCTTCATTCAGCCTCAAAGTGTAGGTGATATCCTACATTTTTACAGGTTTAAATATATTAGTGAGTGCTTTAGGTAACCTATTTGTAAGGGCCAGCACACCTGCGGACCTACCCCGAGGCCGTCTATCTCCTCTTTTTTTTATTCTTCTCTGCCTTACCTCCTATCTAGCTTAGTTAATTAGTGTAATTCCCCATATCAGCCACTAGGGGGCAGCAAAACACCAGGCTTTAAAAACTGTATTCTTTACTTCTAGGTGAACTCCACCAGCTCTATCAAACACCTATTTCCAGTTATCCCTGTAGGATCTTTACTTCCTAATATTCCCCCTCCCTCAGAAAGGCATAAAACAGGGATGTACCTTCTAGTCTTAACAGTAGATAATCTAGATAGCTCAATCTTCTGTTTCTTAATTACTCCTGCTTCTGAGCTCTTTACTAAATACCTACTCCCCTATACATCTAGAACTAAGGACACCCTTTACATTTCTTTTTATGGAAAGTAATTAAAGAAAGTGCCACATACCTACACAAAGCTGTATAGATCTCTGTCTTACTGAATAACTGATTACCTCTCAGCTTCTCTCAGCTGTAACTCGCTCCGTTCGCCCTGCGGGCTCACTCCACTCAACTACCCTACCCCCAATTCCCACACACCCCCAGGGGTCCTAAACTTATACTTCCTTAACCACACCCTCTCTCCCAACCATCCAATCTAATACTTCAACCACTCTATATAATTTACCCACACCCCATCTATTTTATGTTTCCCTTACCTCCTAAATCCAGTACCTCTTCCTAAACCTAAGATTATTCACTACCTATCACTGCTCCCACACAAACAACTTTATAAAAACCTTACTTTCCTTATCTTTCTTACCCAGGTCCTGCTATAGCTATATAAGAAACTCTTTAAAATATGTCTTCAACAACTAAACCTATCCTAACCAAATTTATAATACTATTTACTCTCATATCTATTCTTACCTCCACCTATCTCTTCATCTCCATTACTAAAGTTAATTATAACTACTTCAACTACTCTCCTAAACAAACAGCTAGTCACAACTACACCTTTACCAATTTTCAAATAAATACCACAGCCACACCCTGCTACCTGCTAGCCAAGTATCATCAACCTACTCATATTAAATTCAATAACACAACTCTAAAAAAACTAAAATACATAACCAGCTTCTTCAACTACCCATTTTCTGCCCTAAAAACTCCCACCTTAAAATATGGTGACATCCACCTTAACCCAGGCCCAGCAAACATCCCAACTTTTACAGCTCCTTCTACCACTCTCCCCACCCCAACTTTTACAACTCTTTCTACCACTCCCCCCCCCCCCACTCTAACTGCCCAAACCTGTCTCTCAAATTCTTTACTTTTAGGTCATCTCAATATCTGCAGTATAAATAATAAAATTGCCCATCTCCATGCCCTCCTTGATATTCATTCCTTTCATATCCTCTGCCTCACATAAACCTGGTTAAAACCTGTAACTAAAGATAATGAAATAATCCCCCCAGGTTACAACATATTGAGACTCAACCACCTAAAACGTAGGGGTGGGGGAGTAGCACTACTGCATAAATCCACACTACAGATCTCTTCCATATCTTATAACCCACCTCAGGATAGTAAGGCTGAAGTTCTTATCTCCTGACTTCAACTAAACGCTTCCAAAGCTCTATATATTATTTGCATCTACTTACCCCCTGGTAATAATATCACTACAATAGAAGACATTCTAAGCTGGGTATCAACTTCTTACCCACAAGAAATCATTATACTAGGTGATTTTAATACTGACTGGAAACATGTAAACACAGATAATCCTTCATCACATATTAATCTTCATGGCTTTAGTCAAACTATTACCACCACCACTAGATTTAACAAACCTAACAACAAAGAGAGTATCTTAGATTGGATACTCATTAATAAACAACAACAAATTTATAAGGTAGGAACTCTACCAGATGACTTAAGTGATCATATGTTAACTTACAAGACAAAAGAATGACATCCCTAACACCCCTACTTACAAGATCTCTCGAACCAATAAACATTTTAAGCCTGTATTATTCCAAAATGAACTTAATGCCTTTAACTGGTACCCACTAAAAACGCTCCCTCTTGAGCAGGCTGTTAAATATTTCAACTCTAAATTCTTAACTGTCTTTGATAAGCAAGCTCCTAAACGTTCTGTCAGAATGAAGTCCAAACCTGCCCCCTGGCTTTCAAAAGAAACTAAACAACTCATATTGCTTAGGAATAAATCTTGGGCCAAGTGGAGAGCATCCAAAAATATCTCAGACCAACAAACATTTAGACAGCTGAGGAATACTACAAAAAAGCTATACTTACTGACAAAAAACTACTATTGTAAACTACAGCAATCTCACCATAACAATCCACAAAAATTCTGGTCTAGCGTTAATAGACTCCTACACCCAGGGCACTCCAGTACACCACCCCTCTAGGGGCTGATAATACCTCCCTTCAAACTGCCAATGCCTTCAATACCTTCTTCACAGACACCATAAAATCTCTAGCCTGTCAACTGTCCACAAACAACTCTAATCTCCAAACTTCTTTACCTAATACTCTCCCAACATTCCAAACACAACCCATCGCTACCTAGTACATCCAAAACTTATACATAAACTTAAGCCATGTACACCCTCTGCGGACCAAATACCATCTGAATGCCTGCAAAAAGCAGCTAAAGCAGTTGCTTTCCCTGTATCCATCCTTATAAACAGAACCGTAAATGAACAATCCCAGATATCTGGAAAATCTCCCACATTATCCCTCTACATAAAGGCGGAAACTCCAATGAGTATTCCAACTACAGGCCTATAGCTCTCTTATCACCCTTAGCAAAAGTTATGGAAAAATGTATTCACCATCAACTAATTAACCACCTAACCCAACATAATATACTAGCTAACTGTCAGTATGGCTTCAGGCCATTTCATAGTACCACCACAGCACTCCTATCTTTCACTGACTCCATCAATAAAAAAACGTAATAACAACATCCTCTCATCAGCACTCTTTACTGATCTGTCAAAAGCCTTTGACATGGTCAACCACCCCTCCTCCTAAAAACTCTTGAATCCCTTGCTCTTGACACCAAGGCTGTTCTCTGGTTTAAGTACTACCTTAACAATAGGCAACAAGCAGTCCTTTGGGAGAATAAACTATCTTTCCATCTGCCAGTCTCCCTTGGAGTTCCTCAGGGCTCCATTCTCGGTCCACTTCTATTCTCAGTATTCATCAACAACCTTCACTTAGCAATCCCTCAAGCTACCTGCATACAATATGCAGATGATTCCACGCTCATATGTTCTGCCAACTCCACATCTGAACTACAATCCCTAACCCAGACAGTATTCAACTCAGTCGAGGCATGGTTCTTAAAATATTGCTTCCTTTTGAATGCCAAAAAAACAAGTTCTTACTCTTCACACCTAACAGTAAGTCCCCCCGATCAATTTCTCAAACAAATCAAATAATGGCACCATTATAACCCAGACTCTACCACCAAACTATTAGGAGTCTTAATTGACAATAACCTTACATTTGACCATCATATAAATAACACAATAAAAACGTAAATAGAAAATTGGGCTCCCTATACAGAATAAAACCCTTCTTAACACCAACAGCCAGAATTACAATTGCCTACTCCCATCTAATCGCTACTCTTCTTTATGCTTCCCCCATATATACTAACCTAAAGAAAAATAATCTCATTAAACTAGCCAACTCCTATAACAACATTGCCAGGTTTGCCACTGGGAACCCATTTAGAACTCACCACTGTCTGAACCTACAGCAGCTAGACTGGCTTGAACTAAAAAACATTTTGATACTTTCCCAACTTACCATTGTTCATAGGATATTCTACCAACCTAACACACCGATACTCTCTAACCTTATTATCCCCTATACAAACTTCAATTCCTTACGCTCTTCCACTAAACTACTGGCTAGCATTAGCAAGTCTAATAACTTGGCAGGTGACTCCTTGTTTTTTAATACCACTGCAAAATACTGGAACATATTGCCATCATATCTAACAGTACTTCCCTCCTTCCCACTCTTTAAGCAAAGGCTGAAGCAACATCTTAAAACACACTGGTTATGCCCTTGCTGTTACCCTGACTAATTGTCTGCATTCTCTTTTGCCATTTTTTCTATCCTGCCTCCCCTCACCTTTTTAACACTACTTACCCCTGGGTAGTGGCAACTGTCTTAAATTATTGTTGCAAATAGGAGATGAATTAAACTGTGAACATATTGTAAACAACCTCACATATCTTAATGTAAGAGTATCTTATTCCTTTCAAACTTTTGTGTTAAATAATTAGCATATTTCTCTTTAGCTAAGGCTCTCTAATTATTTTTAACTCATTTTTCTTTATATTTGTGTAAATAATTCTTTTTGAATATGGTGTTTGCTTAAATAGTATGACATTGTAACTACTGTTCTCTCATTTATTTTTGTCATACATTTTTTCTCTTATATTTGTGCATTATAAACTTTTAAATGTTACTGTGGAGATTTTCTCCCCGGGCTTCTGCTGAAAATGGAAATATATCCAGTTGGACTAGCCTGGTTAACAAATGTAAAATAAAAATAAATAAATAAATACTCGGGCATGGACATCCAAATCCAAGAGTGCAGGAAATCTTTATTTATTAAAACACAGGATGTTCCAGACACCACCCACTCCAGTGGCACAGAGGGATAAATCCCTTACTATGACCTAGGAGATCTGGGTTCAGTTAGTGGCTCAGGTGACTAACAGAGCATCAGGAAGGGATGGGTGTTACCATAGCAGAAGGGAGGGCAGTGTTGTGGACGTCTCTTGCAATGATCCCTGGTGGAGGCTGAGGGCATTGTATGATAGGAGGTTTGGTCCAAAGAGGAGCCAAGGGGTGGACATGGCTGAGTTGCTGTTTAGCTGGGGTGATATGCCACAATGGCCCCATTGTACACCCCTCCTCAGACATGACAATGGTCATCAAAAGGGAAGGGGCATGGGTGGGTTATACAAACTCCCTCATCTGACTGAATAACAGCAGCAACCTCCAAAAACACCCTTCATATTTGTGCTGGCCCCATTTAAAAAAATTGTAATAATCCAGGGCTGAATTTAAGTGCCTGTTAGACCCAGTGATAGATGTGGGGCACTGGGAAGGCTGTCAGGATGAGGAAGGGACCAAAAAATGATGTTCCAGACAGATTGAAATGCTTTAGTTGTAAGACTGCATGTGTTAAAAATCAATCACAATGTCACACAAACATCTGAGATAATGTGGAATGCCATCTCAGTCATATCTTTCTTATCAAGATGTTTAGGAAACATATTAGGAGAATAATACACACAAATAAAAACTGGTGTTATGTCATTGATACATGCCCGAAGAAATACCTGTAATGTAAAAAGAGCTTAATAAAACAAGAACTGACATTCTTTAAAAAGTTAGGTGTAGCTAAGAAGCAATTACAACCAGCAGAAATGGCGAATAACATGATTACTGATAAAGACACAAATTTGTATCTGAACAGATTTGTAGCATCTGAATAGATTAAAAGAGACCATCACCCACTACTTACAGCTGACGAGAGAGTTCTAGGAATACCATATTCTAATTTTTTCAGTACTAGAAGGAAACTAGGGTTTTCCATAGTTACAGCTAGGCAGACAATGGTGCAGATTGCGTACATACACTGCATCATTAGGACAGTACAGCCTCACTAGCCTTCCGTTTGGTATTCTGTTAATATCAGAGGTGGGCCAAAGAGTTATGATCCATGGAGATAAACGCATGGAATGTGTTCTGAACATTACTGGTTATCTATTTGTGTGAGGACAGACACATGTTAGTATGACAAAAGACTGATACAACTTCTGAATAGATTATGAGAGCAGAATTTCAGGGTAATAGGTCCATGGAGGTGTTATCTTCCCAGCTGTGTGGACATTGGCTCTAAGTGATAGTCTTTTAACACACCATCCTCATGTACAAAACATGAAAAAGGGGGTTGATCTTGAATTTTAAGTTAAATAGGCCAAAGACAACATTGGCGTGAAAAGTCTGAAATACATGGATTATATACTAACATTAGAGGATCTGAAAAATGATCCAGAAAAAAATCCAATCAATTGAGAAAATGTCAATGTCAGAAAACAAATAAGCATTGCAGATATTTCTAGGAATGATGCAGTTTATTGCAGTTTCTGACTGTGTGAGACACCTAGGTTAAAGCAGTTGGGGCTCTAAGCAATGAAATAGTTTTGAAATATTGAAATACAAGGTGAGAATGGCCCAACATTAAAATACTATGATATAAATGAGACAGGTTTGTTGCAACTGAATTCAGGTTAGAATGGTATAGGACCTATGATCCTGCAAGAATGCACACAAACAAATATGTTAATGTAGAAAGGAATTGTCATCAGTATGGTCTGGGTATGACAAAACTTTGCAAACTTATTCAGAAAGTAATTGTAAAAAGCACCAATGAGATCACAGAGGAATGAAAGTATGATTTGAATTCTCAGTATATATTTTACATATAGACAGGCAAGGAATTAAGTCATGTCATATATGTTGGTGACAGCATTTGTATCAGGGAAGCATGGAAAGCTGCTTAAAGAATAAAAATAGGTTTGTTAGGTAATATTACACTTATGTATAACAAAAGAAAAAGTTAAAGTTTAGATAATTACTTGTGCTGACATAGAAATAAAACTATAGATACGTATTATAATGTGAGGATAGCCGAAAAAAAATCATCAGTAAGGAAAGAAATTCATTCTTACTTTTCACAAGTTCATAGGTTCATAGGTGTTTACTAGGCTAATGATTACAAGGGTCTTTTTAAGCTCAGCCATGCATCCCAAATCTCTGACAAGTTCGGATACCCTTGATAAGTGTAAGCATGGGCCTGGGAGATGAATTATTTACAAGATACCTGTGTCCATTACAGACATAGGTGCCAAACCAGGGATGAATTTCTGGTTTCCCATCCAATTGTCCAAGTTGCACTTGAATTGGGTTAAGGAGGAACTCTGGTTCACATGGATGGAGAGCATGTTCCAGAGAAGGGGGGGTAGTCTCTGGGATACATACCTGACTCTCCAGCAGGTCCTATTTATATCACGGCAAGGCTTCAATTTTTAGAATGAATAATTCTGGTGCTGTTTGTTTTGCAGATATCAATGAACTCCATCAGGATGGGATCTGACAATGCCTTGTATGCCAGGCATAGATCGCCTCTCAACAGCCTGTAGGAGGCAGAAAACAGAATACAGGGATAAGGCCTTGAGACCATCTGCATAGGACATGTTACTTATTCCCTGTATTCTTTTAGTGAGGAACCTCTGTGGTTCATTCCAGTTGTTGAGTATACCTGGCTAGGTACATACCCAAGGGGGCATTGTACTCAATGATAGGTTTAATGAATGACGAATACAGTGGAATGATGATTTCCTTGCAATTAGATGCCATAACTTTGTTTATAAGTTGCACAACTTAGAATTATTTCCTCACTAATGTAGACACATAATGGTCAAAGGCTAGGTTACTGTCTATGTCTCTCCCCGAGTCCCTGACTACAGGGCAGCTCTTAAGAGTATACTGTCAATATGATAGTTGCCAGGGGTGTTTGACTTCCCAACGGATACTATTTTGCATTTCTTGGCATTTTGTTTTAGTCCAAGGCTCTGACACCAGTTACTTGTCTGTGTCAGCCCTTCCTGGAGAACATTTGTGTCAGTGGGGGATTCTATGACAGCTCCTAATTTACAGTCATCTGCAGATTTAGTCAGCTAGAGGCCATTGTCATTGGCCTTGATTTTACAGAAGTACATACCAAAAAAGGAGCAGTCCCACGACAGCTCACTAAGGCACTCTACTTAGATTGGCCTTTTTGTAGAAGTGGACTCCCAAATTCTAACTTTCTGGGTCCTGTCTGTGAGCCAGCTGAATATCCACCGATTGACATAAGGGTTTATACAACCTCTTGAGTTTGCCAACAATGCCAGAGAGGTTCATAGGTTCATAGGTTGGTACTAGGCTATCAGCCCTAGGGCCTATATAAGCCTAGCCATAACAATTCCCTGGCTATTTCTTCCCACAATATTTACTTCCCTGGACCTCTGTCTAGCAGGGCAACTGACATGATCTCCAGGGTGAATTTCCTATCTCCCATCCAATCATCAAGGTTCCTTTTGAAGAGGGCCAAAGAGGCGCTCTGCTTGACATGTATGGGCAGTCTATTCCAGAGTCTGGAGAGTCTCTGGGTCAGGAAGCTATCCCTCCAGCATGTTTTGTTCATTGTGCTGACAAGGGTTAGATCTCTGGAGTGTGTGCCTCTGAGGGATTGGAATTTCTTTAAGTCTAGCATGTCCAACAGCTCTGGGTTTGACATGGCCTTGTATGTTACGCAGAGATCGCCTCTGAGTAGACAATATGCAACAGAGTATAGCTGGAGTTTTTTTAGATGGTCAGCATAGGGCATCTGCTTTAGGCCTGTGATTCATTTAGTGAGGAATTTCTGTGGCTTTTCTAGCTATTGCAGATGTCTTGAGAGGTACATACCAATCGAGGCATTGTAGTCTATAATAGGTCTAATGAGGGATGAGTACAGTGGGACAATGACCTCCTTTTTTTCTGAATGAAAAGCCCTTAGTGATGAGGTGTGCCACATAGAAGGATTTCCTGACTGCTGCAGCGATGTGCTTATCGAAAGTGAGACCACTGTCCACCTGTGTCCCTAAGTCTCTTATCACACTTTCATTGTTTAGTGTATTGCCACCTATGTGATAATTCACGGGTGCATGTTTTTTCCCAAAGGGAATAACTATACATTTCTTGGCATTGAGCTTGAGCCCATGGCTCTGGCACCAAACATCTGTTTCTGAAAGGCTCTTTTGTAGAATATCCACATCATTTGAGGATTCTATAATGGCTCCCAGTTTGCAGTCATCTGCAAACTTTGTTAGACAGAGTCCCTTACGGTTGGCCTGTACTTCAGAGAAGTAGATGCCAAACAAGAACGATCCCAGGAATGAACCCTGAGGTACTCCAGTTGTCACTTGTCTGGAGCTGGATTTGGAGTCGGCTTCTTTTACAGTGTGGGTTCTGTCAGTAAGCCAGTTGGCAACCCATTGAGTGACGTAGGGATTAATGCCCAGCTTAGTAAGTTATCTATGATTCCAGAGTGGGGGATGGTGTCAAAGGCCTTGGCAAGGTCCAAACAGACTGTGTGGACCACCTTACCCTCGTCTAAAGCTCTGGAGACTGCTTCAAAGAAGTCAATCAGGTTCAAGAGACAAGAACCATCCTTTACAAACTCAAACTGGGTGGGGTCCAGTGTTTGAAGGTTGCCAATGTCTTTGTAAGTTCCATGATAATATGCTCCATGGCCTTGCAGATCAGGCTTTTCAGACTGATGGGGAGGTAGTTCCCAGGATACAAGGTAGATCCCCCCTTGTGGAGTGGGATAACTGTGGCTGTGCACCACTCAGGGACCCTGAAGCCTTAAGTGAGGCTATGATTAAACATAACACTTACGTGAGGTGCCAGTTAATGTTGTAGTTCATGTAGAACACAGCCCAGGATTTTGTCTGGTGCCATGGATGCTGTATTCTTAGCTTTTGAGAGTGTGGTTTTTAATTGCGTGGCCGTTATTACAGGGATTTGGCAATCTTTCAGTACTGAGATGGGCCCTTTAGGGGGTGAAGTTGTCACTGAATCGATCTGCCAGGATATTGGCAATATCCTTGGGATCAGCATATTTAATGCCATTCTGCTGTAGCTCAGAGCAGATCTGAGCATTGCCATTTAGATTCTTGACATAGCTATAGAATGCCTTGTGGTTGTCTTTGGAATCTTTGGCTATTTCATTTTCATAACTAGCTTTGGAGGATTTTATGAGGGATCTCAGCTTCTCACTGAGGCTGATAAGGGAATTTTTTGCATCCTGAGATTTTCCTCTTTTCTGCAACAGTTTCTTCCTTTTGTTGTAATGTTTGTTTATAGCAGGGGACCACCAGATTGGCTTCCTTTTTTTGGAGGAAAGCATCTTGGTTCTATTTGAGATGGCACGATTCATGCATGAGTGGATGTGCTCGTACAGTGCCTTAGTGCAGGATTCAGCAGTCGGACTTTCAGTTTCCGTCTGTATGGGTGTCATGAAGTTTGTCACTTCTGACTTGAGTAGCATGAAGTTGTTTTTTTTACAAAGGTTTTCTTACTGGGGGGTGGGGAGGGATGTGGATGTCAAGGGTGATTAGCTTATGGTCAGACCTGACCAACGAGGGGGTGACCATGGGTGTGGAGCATTGATTTCCCATGTTGGTAATTGCCAGGTCTAGGATATTGGAGCCCCTGGTGGTACTATGGATTAGCTGATCCAGGGCATTGGAATTTATGAATTCCAAGAACCGTTGGGCAAAGGTGTTGGTACACGAGTAGTTTTCCAAGCTAATGGCAGGGTAGTTGAAATCACGCAGTATTGGGGTGTTTGGTTGTATCTTAATATTTTCCAGTATGTTAACAAAGGTGTAGTGAGAATTGTGGGGCATGGTGGGGGAATCTGTAGCAAGTTACAGTTTGGGTTGCAGTCTTACCTAGTGTTAGTTGCACCTGGAGAATTTCAGATGCACTGTGTTGGGCAGCTAGCCTGGTGGTGTGAATATCCTTGGTGAATATGGACACTCCTCCACCTTTAGTGTTTCGGTCCTGGTTTGGTGGCCGAAAAGTGTGGTAAGAGTTGTAGCCTGATATTGCAGGGGTGCTCTCTGGAGCCTTGAACCAGGTCTCAGTTACTGCACAGATATCGATGTTCTCCATTTTTAGGAGTGCCTCGAGAGAGAGTGCATTTTGAGGTTTAGACTTCTAGCATTGAGTAACATTACCTTCAGATTTTGCATGCTTGTACCTGTTACGGTGGTGGTTTTCTCCTTTGAACTTTACCTAAAAAAGGCACTATAGGGGTAGCAAGAGCCTTAACCAGTAACCTGAATCACAGGAGCGACAGGTGCAGACCATCTCTGGCAAAGCATTGTAGTCTGTCAATCATGTCATCCCAAGCAGACATATACTGGATCCCCTTTGAATAACACCAGAAGCTTAGCCAATTGTTGAAGTCAATCATTTTGTCCTTATACTGTGATATCATTCTGGGTGAAGGCAGGATGCTACTCAGGGCTAGGGTCATACCTGCCTGGGCCACATGATCCAAGAGCTCTTCCATGTTTCTTTTCATGTAGTCCAGGGAGGTACGTCTCAAGTCATTCTCTCCAACATGGACAATGACAGAGTCATATTTGTATTTGTTGAGGAGTGACTTGAGTGCATGCGTTATGTGGTAGATCCTGGCACCTGAAAGGTAGCTGACTGTAATTTTCTCCTTGTTCAGCCTGGTGAGTGGGACATCAGTGTGCCTGACTATAGAGTCACCTATGACTAAAGCTTTGAGTATGTTGTCTTGCCTTAGGGGCTGTTTGTCGGTGGCACACTGGTGTTGTGAGCTATGTGACACTATGGTTGTGACTGGTGTTTGTTTGCATTTCAGCTTCAAAGGTCCTTGCTGCTTGAGAAGGTTACTGTTAAGGGCCTCTGCATATGAGGGTTTAGTGTTGCTATGTGAGAGTGTTGGTTGTGTGGGTTTAAAAGGGCTATCTGTTGCTTGAGGTGTAGTGTGGATGTTAACCTTCTCCTCTTGACTATGTAGTACAGTCTTGGGTGGAGAGAACTTTGCTTCCAGTTTGGCTATGTAAGTGCATCTCTCACAGGTTGTAGTGTTGGGTGGTAGGAGGAGAGGGATGTCTGTGTACATGAGGCAATTGCTGCATTGCCCCAGTATGCCCAGATTCACCAGGTGGACAGGAGAAATCACTGGAAGCTGACCCTTGGACATGCCTGGTTTGGTGCTTTTTTTTGTAAAGTACAAGAGCTGTTTTCCCTTACCTTAGCAAGGTACTTTGCAATTATAGGCTGTTTAGGGCCTACAATTAATTTCTCCTTATTAACAAGGGGAGTTGAGTAATTGTATCAGTTTAAGGTTTCCCAATGGTTTCCAGCAGGTTTTAGAGCAAGTGCTAGTCACAGGGATGCTTAAAGGTAAGATGAAAAAAATGGTTTATCCTAAACACTGCAGTGTGCACTAGAGGAGTTAGATGTGAAAGTAGGTAACTTAAGTTTTGCCTCTCTAAAAAGTTAAGTTTTAGTGGAGAGTCACTATTTTTAAAACAGCAAGATAGATTGAAAGGGGGTGGTCACTTTTGTATTCTGGTACTACGGAATATAGTAGGATGGCCAATACATTTAAATAGTTGAAGGGGAGTGACTTCACAAAATTATAATTTTGCACTTACTCACACAAGCCAGTAAAAGCAGAGAGGAAATGAGATATATGGTCAAATTAACATAAGGGGCAGGAAACAAGAAATACAGTTGTGTTTAAGAGCACAACAGTAACCGGGTTAGAGGGTGGGCAAAAAAATTCTGCCTGACTCACAAGAGACAGAGTTGTGGCCTCTTTTCAAGTTTTAATATACAGTTAAAAGCAGAATACAAGTAAAACACAAGGTAAAGAAAACAAATCACAGCATTCAAAATAGAAAAAGGCAATAAAGTAATACAAAATACAACAAATAAAAAGCAAACTAACCTTTCCCTCACAGCAAAGTGTAGCAGAGTCTGAGTGAGCCTTTCTAGTAAAGCCCTGAAATGTTTTATTTTACTCCTTAAATAGAAGGTTTAGTTCCTAGCTCCACCCCCTCAGGTCACAGATGATTAACATTAACTGACCTGTTCTATCTAATGTGTGAGTCCTTAATTGATCTGTTCTGATTTCTGTCTGACTCACAAGAGACAGAGATGTGGTCTCTTTTTGAGTTTTAATGTGCAGTTAAAACCAGAATACAATAAAACACAAGGTAAAAAAAAATCACAGTATTCAAAACAGAAAAAGGCAATAAAGTAATACAAAATACAACAAATAAAAAGCAAACTAACCTTTCCCACACAGCAAAGTGTAGCAGAGTCTGGGTGAGCCTTTCTAGTAAATCAAATGCCTTGACCTGGTCAAGGTAGGCAGCATGAACTGTTTTGCCCTCATCCATTGCTTTGGTGACCTTCTCAAACACGTCCACCAGGATGAATAGGCATGATCTGCCATTGATGAAAGCAAATTGGATTGGGTCTAGTGTCTAGGGATTTTCTGTGCCATTATTAATGATTTCCATGGCAATTCTTTCCATGGTTTTGCAAATGAGTCTAGTGAGACTTACGGGCCTGTAGTTTCCAGGGAATGTAAATGACCCACCTTTGTGCAGAGGGATGACTGTTTCTATTCTCCATTTGTGAGGCATGAAGACTGTTTGGAGGCTACAGTTAAAAAGCAACTCCAGAGGTCCTGATAGGTAATGTTTCATGCTATTTAGAAGGCATACTGGGATATTGTCTGGGTTCACTGATGCAGTGTTTTAGGCCTTAGAGATGTCATTAAGGACCTGTTCCCTAGTAATCGCAGGGGGAGTTATATCTGATGGTATTTCCTCAGGAAAGGTTGAGAGGTAGAAAGGGATAAAGTTGGAGCTGAATTTGTTGGCCAGTAAGTTATATCTTCTGGCTCAGTATAGGTGGATCCATTAACAATGAGCTCTACACACAATTGTCTATTGCTTTTGAGGCTGTGGACATAGCTAAAGACTGCTTTGTGGTTGTTATTGGCCTGGAAGACAAAATTTATCTCAAATTGGGCTTTGGTAGACTTTATTTGTCCTCTGAGCTGTTTATTTAGTTTGATGACAGTGTTTTTATCCTGTTGGGTGCTGCACCTCCTAATTTTTGCCATGATTTTTATCCTTCTGTTATACAGCATATTGATGCTGTGATTCCACCAGGGTGGCTTGTTTTTTGAGTTACTTCTGCACTTCTTTCTGGTTTGTACAGCTGCCGCTATCCAGCTATTAACAAGCTTGTATAGGGTTCTTGTGAATGGTTCCATGTAGACAGCAGTGTTTTCAGGTTTTATGAGGACTTGGAATTTTGCCAGATTATCACTTAATAGTAGGAAGTTAACCTTAGAGTAGTTTCTGAATATTCCAGGGTTAGCTGGGGTTCCAGGTTGTATTTTCACTTCAAAGGAGACTATTTCGTAGTCTGACCTTAACAGAGAAGACATTACACTAAAGGGTGTTCAGCACTCTCCCATATTAATGAAGATCAGATCCAGTATGTTTGTATCACTGATTGTGATTTGACAATCTGGTCAAGGGGGTTTGTGTTTACAAAATCCTGGAATGTCTATGCCTCTACATTTGGTGTCATATACGATTCCCATTTAATAGTGGGGTAATTAAAGTCACCCATAGACATGGTATTGGCTTGAATGGTGAGTGTTTCCAATAAATTTAAATGTATGCTATGGGTTTCCCGGGTCATAGAGGGGCTGTATAGCTTGCAAAGAAGAAGCATGGGATTTTGCCTTTGGTGATTTGAATGTGGATAAGCTCAAGTGTTTTGTCATGTTTGACCAGCCTTCAGGTATAGTTATTTCTAATGTAAATCGAGACACCACCACCTTTAGAGTCTCTAACTTTAGACCTGTCTGTGTAGTACCTGGTCTGAATGTGTAGAAGGCATTATAGCCTTGCATAGCTGGTGTGCCCTCTGCAGCTTTTAACCATGTCTCAGTGTCCACACAGACATCAGCATCCTCTAGGGTAAGGAGAGCTTGTAGGGAGTGGAGTTTTTTTGTTTAGACTCCTAGCATTGAGCAGTAATGTCTTTAGATTTTCTTGGTTTTGATTTGCTATGTCAGAGTACTTTCAGTTTAGCATTGCCTAAAAAAGGCACTATGAAGGAGGACAGTCTTTAGCTAATATTTGAAAGCCTAGAGGGGAGAGGTGCAGACCATCCCTGGCAAAGCAGCATGGACTGTTGACTATCTCTTCTATCTCCTTCCATGCTAGAAAATATTGCACTGCCCTAGAATGACATCAGAAACTAAGCCATAAATAATTTGTGTACAAGGTTTGTTGTTCAAATATGAATTAGCAATATCCCAATACTAAATGACAAAGGAAATATATAGATGATATATGAGTCATTTATGGAAATAATGATGTGCAAAGAAGGAAAAAAGTGTATAATGTTGTGGCCTGGAATGTCAAATTCAATAGAACAGGTAGTACAGAATTATTTCATCTGCAATGTATGTCCCAACAACAATCATAAGGAAAGAATTGTTACTTAGCCATTACTAAATCATTTGTGGAACTGTGTAGGCATTGGTTTGTTCCACTTCAAAAAAGCAACATAACTCTTTTGTTGATTGTTACTCTAAGTTCACTTAAATAATCAGAGTGATAGTCTTAAAATACAAAACTGTAATTACTGCTCTTAATTTTATATTCTTGGGACAAGGGATACCTTAGTATGATTTGTGCATTTCTGTTTCTAAGACAAAACACACCCAATATTAATGTGGCATGGTCCATAATAGCGAAGAGAAGAATTCAGAAGATTTGTGTATAACTAGGAATTCAGACATGCAGTCTCCAGACTTCAATATTCTCAATCCAATAAACAAGCTGGAAACACTATTCATATACTAAAGATTCTTAGGAGAAAGAGCTGCAGCAAATTATATAATGATTGCATCTTGCAATCATGGAATACAGGGCTACATCATTGCATAAACAGTGTCTCTCATCAGCTCATTTGTTGATTTTGATAATGTTGAAAAGCAAACAGTCTTTTTGAAAAACTTTGCTGATACTTGAAAATCAAGACAAAAAGGAAGACTTTCAAGAAATCAGCAGAGACTGAAATATAACTATACCAGAAAATGCAGAGGACTAACTTCTTGGGACTTTCATATATTGGACATAACTCTCTCCACCCACATAATGACTTTTTTAGTCAAGGTCATTCTTCTCTATCTACCACCATAATAAAATAAAGTCAAGAATAAATAAAGGTTGCTAAAAATGTAATACATACAAGCCTTCCTGATCCTTGAAAATATAAACATCTGCAACATTACTGAAATGTGGACCCAGTGCATTGATAACAATCCCCATCCTTATGAGGATTCAATGCCTACCATTCATTCAGACCCACCTCTGGGAAGGACTTTTTCATAAATGGTGGTACCCTTATACACCTGAGAAGTGAATTCATATCATGAATCAGAAGGTAAGGCAACAGCCATTAGTTCCACCACCTCCTACTTGCCCTTAATAAGAATCCAGAATGTGAGAAAAACAAAAGAAAACCAACCGGCACTGGCAACCACACTCCAGTTTAATAAATGAATTTAAACACTTTTCGACTGATACAACACAGCCTTCTTCAGAATACATTAAAAAGTACTCCAGTTACATTTATATATTAAAAGCAGCACAAAAAGGCGCGAAAATAAGATAATTAACTAAGCAAGTAAATTAATTTAACCACTTAAAGTGCACTTGTCACTAAATTTCCAAGTTAAAATGAGTAACAATTCTATTCATAAGTTTTCTAAAAAATCATTAATAGAACATTAATAAAACATTCTCACAAATAATCATACCAAAATCATCTCTCTAAGCTCTTTAATTTCAATAGACTACTAATAGAAATTGCATCATTCAGACCAAGTATATTGCGAGCATCTAGCCTAATTTGCCATTTCAGTTCTAATTCATATAATCTAAGTGCAAATGGGCCATGTCTAAAACTACTGTCAATAACCAAGAATTTAAAATAATAATTACTAAACATAGCAATGTGTTTGGCTAGAGCATTGTCTGCCTTCTTGTGGCTTATAGCATAAATGTGTTCATAAAAGAAATAGTTTATTTGGCTAGGTGTATGTGTTGTCCTGCCTTCTATGTTGGTAAGATGGAGCGTAGACTCCGTGATAGAATTTATGAACACATTTATGCTATAAGCCACAAGAAGGCAGACAACGCTCTAGCCAAACACATTGCTATGTTCAGTAATCATTATTTTAAATTCTTGGTTATTGACAGTATTACATGTAGTTTTAGAGGTGGCCCATTTGCACTTAGATTATATGAATTAGAATTGAAATGGCAAATTAGACTAGATGCTTGCAATATACCCGGTCTGAATGATGCAATTTCTATTAGTAGTCTATTGAAATTAAAGAGTTTAGAGAGATGATTTTGGTATGATTATTTGTGAAAATGTTTTATTAATGTTCTATTAATGTTTTTTAGAAAACTTATGAATAGAATTGTTACTCATTTTAACTTGGAAATTTAGTGACAAGTGCACTTTAAGTGGTTAAATTAATTTACTTGCTTAGTTAATTATTTTATTGTCGCGCCTTTTTGTGCTTCTTTTAATATATAAATGTAACTGGAGTACTTTTTAATGTATTCTGAAGAAGGCTGTGTTGCATCAGTCGAAAAGCACTTAAATTAATTTATTAAATTGGAGTGTGGTTGCCAGTGCCGGTTGGTTTTCTTTTGTTTTTCTCAGTTTGTCGTTGGATTTGTGTTTATCTAAGAATCCATAATGTGCCATACTACAGCCAATTAAAGAGTGCCCTACATATCATTTATAGTCTATTAGGCATACATAAATAAACCCTTCTCGACTGAACCAAACACTTCCTGTAGGAGATTTCACCTATTCATCTAGAGACTAGGAAACCTACAGTACTACAAATAAGCATGCTCACTGCTTCCTAGATTTCATAAGTTCAAACTCTTAAAAAAAATTACTTCACTGCCCACCTAGGAAATGAAATTTATTCAATCTCTTTCATCACAAATATGACCCTGTTATGCTCATTACTAGGCAAATCTGATCACCATTTAGTAATATTCACTCTTAGGAGAAAACAGATCTACATTCAAACCCTACTGTCTTGAAAGACTGCTCAAAGGTAAATCTACTGCAGCAAGCTGATGATCTGATGTAATTTAAGACCCAGCATCAATAATCCGTTAGCACACACTGCTGCTTTCATTGACTGTTTCTATCCACATATCAATACTTGCATAAAGGCATCCATTCCCAGCCAACACAAATGCATTGTTAAGTTTGTAAAAAAATACTATGATGGAATCCCAGCATAAGCAAACTACAGAGCACAAGGTAGAAACTCATTGTCCCATGGAATAAGCTGAATGCATTGGGCTCCAAAAATGAGCTCAAGAGGCTAAACAAAGAACTTGAAGCAAAATCAAATATTCCAAGACCTACACTAAGATACGCCTTTTTGGACCATTTGTAGCGTAATCCTTACAAAGCTGCAAAAGTCACTAAAATGCACTATATTCCAAGTAAGACTCCATCCAATTTGTCAGATATAAGCATATCATTAGCTGAAAATATAACCAAATATTTTCCTACACCTTGGCATATCCTTTATAACTTTCTGACCCTTTCTGCCAACACATCAGTAGATGTTAAAATAAAGTAAGTAAGAAAGGGCATCCTTGACATGTCCTCTCTTAACATTTTCACATCTTCTTACATTCGTCTGCTAACTATTAGCTTTCGTTTTGGCGTTTTATGTAAAATTTCAACACATCCTCTAAATTTATTGGATTTGAGCTTATACGTTTTCAGACATTTTCTTCCGAGGATAGTCGTTTAAGGACACATGGCTGAATTGCACTTCTCTACCAGAGAAACATGGCTTCTGCAAATTCACTGTGGCACAGAGGAGCTTGCACTATTGTACCTGCAGCTGGAGTAACCAAATACAAGGGGTGGACTGGAAAATGTACAATCTGTCCAACCTGGATCTTGCAGCAATAAATAATCTGGTTGAAGCTTGGCACCAGTGGCTGAAAGTGTTATTAGGATAACCCTCAGTACATCTCACTGAACTTCTTACCTTGCAACAGCAGAAAGAAAATTTAGTGGATGATCCCAGAGAACCACTACTCAAAGAAATGCCTGTTAACTCCCTGTAAGAGAGCCATTATGTCTAGGGAGCATCACCTAAAACACATACTGGAGCTTAAGTGTGAGCACACTTCTACAGGTTTTATTTACATAGGCATGTACTATGCACCAAGCAGAATACCTGTCTCTTCTTTTCCCACCTTAATACAGGCAATTCCCATTGGAAACTGCATTTTCTCTGCCAATGACAGGGCAACTGGCATCCTGCTGTGGATGTCTGTCATACTGCCTACTATCTTTAGGTTTGTTTGGGGCCATGGACATGGTCGTCTTCTGCATTAGATTATTCCGACTGTGGGGTAATGGTGTTGCGTACTTCTATTTGCCCACAGCAAATCTGATACTGTCGTGAGTCTCTGCAGCTGACCTGCAATTTAGCTTTGTTTTACCAACCAATTCTTCCCTTGCAACCTATAAGCCCAAATCCAGACTTATTCCCTATTCTCCACTGATGAGAGACTATGGCAAGTTGGATCAGCCTGATAAACTAATGTAAAATAAAAAGAAAATAATTAAATAAATATTCATAGCTCTCTCATTATCATGATTATAAATATAGAAATACAGTGTCAAACGTTCTGCATGTGTCAAAGTGGATTCCTGCATTATCCCACCCACCACCTGTAAATACTTATTATAATGATATTGCTTTAACCAACAATCCTCTGCACTATGTCTGTTTATAAAGTCCATCTGATCTTTCTCTTTATAAATAAGATCCCATTCTCCAGTCTGCGCAACACACTGGCCAAAATATTTACATTATATTAAGTAAGGACATGGAGTGATAATTGTCTGGGTCTATTGTGTTCTGTACAGGTTTTTATATTAGAACCACCTTTGTTTTTAAATAATTCCAGAATGAAACCTGATTTTCTAGCTTTATTAAAAGCATAAGGGAATGACAGAAAAGTCACTCCTCCTACTTGTTTATATAACTCATTGGAAAATCTATTTCTCTTAGAAATTTTATGGTCCTTATCTTCCTTAGAGCTCCTCCATGTTTATCTCTTCCTCTCTTTCTTCCTTTGTATGCCCTTCTGCAACTCTTTACTTAGCGTAGCCCCTATAAAAATCTGCTCACCTGAACCCATCTTTGGGAACTTAATTTATTTTGTTTATCCACTGTTGACAAGATTGGCAGTAGTACTACTACTTGGAGAAATTTGATCAGGGCATCAGAAAACTTCCCCTACCCTTTACATAGGTGCTGTGGGATCTTTTACACCCACCTGAGCTACCACTAACTGAAATAGATGAGACTTCAGTTTAATATCACAACTATCACATCTGAAGGATGACCTTCTCAGTTTAGACCGATATATAGCATGGCAGAAGGCTTGCAAAAACTTTTTAACCCACCTCCATCATACATTAACACTTTTGATGTCTCTGTCTGCAGATGATATTATTTTATACCTGATAAACCCAGAAAAGGACATCTCAGTGTTGTGGCACATTTTGAGACAGTTTCAAGTCTTTTTGGGATATACAATTAATGAAGCTAAAACAAAGCTTATAGCCATAAATTATGTACCCACACACAACTAGATTCAGCAGTACCCATATTTATGGAGATATGATAAGGTGAAGTATTTAGGAATATGGATTAAAAGGATATTCTTATGGTAGATAAGAATATGAAACTAGAAACTCTTATTTATGGATATAGATAGTAAGATACAAGAAGTTAACATGTTTTTAGTCCCTTTAGTCTTATATATGGGTCAGGCATACTTTAATCAAACCTAGGAGAAGTTGTGGGTAATAATTAATAAATAATTGAAAGAATTTAGCTGGGAGAGAAAGAGGGGTAAGAGTTAAATTGGATAAGCTGATCCTTTAACCAGATTTGAAGGGATATTTCAGAGCTATACATTTAAGACTCATATACATAACACAAGCAGAAGGTTATAATTCAAACTGGAAAGGGATGACGATGAAGCAAGGGAGTTATTCAAGAAATAAGGAAAGAATGGGATTTGGGATACATATCCTTAAGGATAATAATAATAATAATCAATGCCTACAAGAAAACTTTCATTTTGGAGATGTTCCCCGAGGTCGAGAGGTTCGAGGATGTAATGACATCATCACGGAAGCCATTATTCAAGGCAATGGTTCCTGTTCATCTTCTGAGCGGTGAGAAGAACTCCCTAACAAACATAGCAAGCACAATAGTAAAGATCTTTCTACTGGTGTGCCCTTGCGGAATGGGGCTGTTTATTCCGACGACGACATTGGGATTACAGAAGCGGAAGAACCAGGTATGCAACAACAAAAAACTGGCAGCATTAACCCAGGTACTGTTTCTTCTGCTTTTTTAATGTGAGATCTCAGGTGGGGGTAGCCGCTTCCACCAGATGCTCAAGGGATACCGTGTGTGTATCTAGTTCCCCTAAAGGTCCTGGAAAGACTAATATAAAATTTAATGACTTTCTAAATAAAAAATACAGTTTTTCTGAGCCTAATGGGAGACATTTGAGCAAGCAGGAGTATGAAAAAGGTGAATTAAGGGACTATCCCTCCATGAAGGAAATGATTTTCACCTTCGAAAAGAAGTTGTATAAACTGAAGACTTTAAACATGGAAACAGTGTATTTTAATGAATGCATAAGGTTAAATGTAGTCCCCCAGGGGCTACGTGTTTTCAAGTTCCCTTTTGGTCTTTACTATGATTCTGACATGGTTAATGATTTTGTTGCCTTGTTTGACAAATGAGGAATTGAGTTGCTTCAGAAAGTGGTATGTTTTCATGAACAAATGAGAGTTAATATTCAGAAAGAGGTGGAGGAGTTGAACTCCAACATTTTAAATGATTTGCTGTTTCCACAATACGAGGAGTTTTATTGTAAAGTTCTTGACAGGGTTGATAAAAATGTTAAATTTTTAAAAAAGAAAAGAAAGTTGAATAGAGATATTAAACAGTACCAAAGCAACAATGTTTACCCCACTAGCAGGTTAGTTATGGATGGACCCAGGCCAGAAACTGGAGGACCTAAGCTTCATTTTCGTGATGAGACGGGTTATGTTGATTTTTATGAGAGTGGTGGTGTAGCACCATCTGAACACTCCTTTGTGGAAGAATATTTAGACCAGGGGGATTTTCCGCCCCTGACATGCTTGGAAAGAATAGCAAGCAGGCAACAGGGAACTCAAGTTTATTATTCTTTCAATCCCCCCCCCGAAAGAACAATTCCTACAGGGGAAGGGGCAGATACTGACTGATGTCCATTCTAAAGTTGCTCATTCCTTTCAAGGTTTTAATATTTACAATTATACTGAGAGGGTTATTGGTGAGGAATTTGTTTCTCTTTTTTCAAAAGGCTTCAAAATTTTTCCCACTAGAATTCCAGATATAGCAGAAGTTTTACTAGATGTGCAAATGTATACTAGGAAGTTAAATTTCTGTGTGCTGTTTTCTAAAAACACAAGTAGTAGTGTTAATAAAAATAATCAATTTATTTTTAAGAAAAGTAGTGTTTATAATCCACCTCTCCATTCTTTAATAGCTACATTTGAAAAGGTGGTCAAAGAAGATATTTATAGATTATGGACTGACAACAAGAAGTTTTATTATAATTTAAATCAAAAAGAGAGGGATTTGCTTCATGAATTAAGGCAAGATAGGAGTATTCATACAATGACCCCAGACAAGGGCAGTGGCATAGTTATTTTTAATACAGAAGAATATAATGATATTTTGTAAACTATTTTATTTAATGAGGAAAATTATTTACAGGTATCCAAAAATCAGATTAGTATTTCCTATCAGCATATTGACAGTTTTTTTGGAAGAGTATATTTTGGAACAGAGGATTAGTCAAGAGACATACAATTTTCTTTTGAATTCTTTTCCTAAAATACCTGGATTTTTTTGGTATACCCAAAGCCAATAAAGATGTTTTGGTGTCCCCTCTTAGGCCTATAGTAGTGGCAGGAGGGTTGAAGACACATAGTTTGGCAGTGTTTGTGGATAAGATGGTCAAACATGTTGTGGAAGGAGCTGCCCATCTTATACAAGATTCCTGGGAATTCCTAAGTCAAATTAAATCTGACTTTTGGTCCCCAGATGTTACCTTCCTGACTATTGATGTTCAGGAGTTGTTTTCCTGTATTCCCAGGAGAGAAGGATTTGAATACTTTGAAGAAACTTTATTCGCCTGCTCCAACGTGACTCCTGAAAATGTTAAGCTTGTTTGTGAAATGATGGCCTTAGTTTTGGATAATAATTATATATTTTTTGAAGGCCAATATTATCAGCAAATAAAGGGAGTTGCAATGGGGGCAGCGTGTGCCCCCGTTTATGCTACCATTGTATTGTTGCAGTGGGAGATGGAATACATTTTTCAGAGTAAATATTCTGCTGATATTTTATATTATAGTAGATTCCTGGATGATATTTTTATTTTATGGAAAGGAAATAAGGACCTAATTCCAGTTTTCATTGATTATTTGAAGAGCACCACAAGTTTTTTGAAATTTACTTTTAATTCGCATGAAAAGGAAATTCATTATTTGGACACCACTATAACAAAAGGTGAACAAGGTTTTAAATCCAAGATATATAGGAAAAAAACTTTTGTAATTCATATCTTCATTTTACTAGTCATCACCCCCTTTTTCAGAAAAAGAGTATTGTCAAGGGGCAAGCTATTAGAACAGCACAAATGACTTCTCACAAGGAGAATGTTGTTCAGGAATTTAAAAATTTAGCTAACATGTTTGTGGTGAGGGGGTATCCTATTGAATTTGTGGAAAGCATTTTGGCAGAGGTCCTTGAGCAATGGGGTTTGAAGTATAAGCCTATTTTAGGCATTGATTTTACCAAAATTCAGAATTTTGGGAACAGGAAAGATGAAGTTAAAGGTAATTTTACCAGTGGTGGCTGGTGACTTCAAATTAAAGGGGGGCTGCAGAAGACAGATGAATGGGTGGGGACAATGGGAATGGAGTGTGGCCAACTAGAAAGGGGTGGAGCTATGCTCAAAACCACCACAACTGGAACATTAATTAAATACGCTGCCCTGGGTGCCAAACCATCATTACGAGAGTCCAATCAAGACAAAATGAAGTGTAGAAGAAAAAAATATTTCAATGCATTGGCTACATGACAGCTTACTTAATATCTAGATGGAAACACATTGTGAGGCATGAAAAAAATAAATTACTTTTTAAATAGATTACTGGAATGCCAGTCAAAATCAAGTATTAAAAAAAACAAGCAGCACTCAACTCAAACCACTTCTCCTTGTAGTGCAATTCCAATTATAATTTATATTCAGCTTTATAAAATTACCAAGCAACATGCTAAAAGTATCAATCTCTGTGATACCCCCACTTGTAAAAATGTTTCTTATCCAAAAAGACCTGCTGCCTGACAACAATCTACTTGTTTCATGGGGAAGACATGATCAAAGTAAAACATGAACAGCAAACAAGAAACAAGCTCAAGATAAATTCCTTAAAGGGTTATGCACAGGTTATGGACCGCACATGATAGATTGGCATTCTGTTTAGTTTACATGTAAATCCTGCAAAGATGACTGCAAGTCTCCAACAAATGTAATAAGCTTCTTAAAATATTGTAATCCTGTCCTTTATTACAAATACTGCCATATGCATTTCAATACCTAAGGCTTATACATTATCTAGTTATGTAAATATTTTCTGCATGGCAACAACAAAAAAGGCTTTCAATGTCGGTAATTCTTTAACAGTATGCTTATTAAAGCTTACTTGCATCTTACAATCACTGACAAGCCTACCAGATGGTCATTAAAGTGTTGCTACTTAAACACAGAGCAACAGGGCACTGCGACAGCATGTATTTTCTGAAGAAGCATAAATCAACAATATAAAAATATGACAGAAAACTAGAACATTCTGCAAAATCAAGGACAGATGAAAAGCCACTGCCATACTTCTGTCTACCTTGGATGGGGGAATACTCCACACACTTATACTGCATAACTGCTTCTTGTCTTGCTTGGACACATCCAGAGTCACTACATGGGGGAGTGGGGTGCAACAAGTATGTCACAATTTGAAATGCCTCTGGCTGATGGTGATGGCTCTGACACTCATACCTCTCAACCTCAGAGCAAGAAATCTGGACAAAGCCATACATAGAAGTGGGACACAGGCCCAAAAATAAGGACATTTTTTTAAATATTGCTCTTATAAACTTAGAAGCATAACAGAATAGTAGTAGGTCTTGCATTAGTATGAATTTTCTGAAGGGTATGAAATCTGAAACTCAAATGTCTGTCATTATTTTTCTAACTTCAGTCATTAATGTCAGTTGCCCAAGTTAACAGTACTAATATTAAAAAGGTCTCCCTTCTTTGACAGGTTACCAGCTGTATTGTGTGACAATTTTATATTTTTGCATCACATTTTTGGTCCATTTTTCATAAAATTGTAGTTTTCTGGCAAATTAGTGGCAAATCAGGCTTATGTTGGTGAATCCTGGGATAATCAATGGGATGGGGTTGAGCAAGTATGAGGTTCAGCAATGGGGTGGATATCTCTGTAGAAACATAGTAGGAGACCAAGCCTATAGAACAAAAAATATTTACATTGAGAGGTAGTAATTGGTTGGATTTGGGAAGTACAGTCCTAGCATGCAACCATTTGTAGTTAACATTATCAGAAATGTCCACAGGTACAGAAAGGGAGCATGTAGGCTATGGTTTGCTTGTGTGAAGCTGAGAAGATAGGGCTGTAGGAGCAATACATATGTTGGTGCCAGATGCATACGAGGACATAGTAAAGGATAAGCAAGCCACAAAAGCATGAGAGGGGGAGAATTAGAATGAAGGTATTAGGAGATTCAGAGAGAACAGGTTTGTCGTACTGAAGGGAAACAGTTGGAAGGTTCATGAAAGGCTGGTGAGATTAGTTGAGGTTGGAGTTGGAAGGCAAAAATAGGGGTTAGATGCTACATTTACAGGAAAGCAAGTCAGAGGTCTGCAGCACACCAAAGAAGGCACAAACCTGTATAAAGCAGTTCTCAAGGTACCAGTACCAGACATAACATTACCAGTGTTGAACAATGGGCAGATCTTTGGTGAGTAGATAAAAGGAATGGGAGAAGAGCACCAGCTGATTAGCTGTAGATGATGCAATGACTAAAATGGAATACAAAGGGTAAAGACTAAAACCCTGCATTATAACACAGGGATTGATACTGCAATGCAGTCCTAGTAGGACATCTGTAATTGAATCTAATGCTCAAAGTGACATGGGTTTAGTAATACAGATGAAAATTTTTAAGAAGTATCTCAGTATTGATACATCAGCTGAAGTTCAGGTGCAACTTGCAAATTCTGATGTCAAGTACCTCAATAAGCAATAACAAAAAAGTAGGTGCAGTGTCTGTCCACCAAGACATGGCTTCCTATGAAGGTGAGTTCAGATAGAGGACACTGAGGGGTGTTCACTATTAACAAGCTGGTGTACATTTACCTTCAGCTTTATGTAAGGGCTACAGTGCTCTTAGAGCAAAAGACAGGTACCAACATTAACAAGATAAAGAAGTGAATCGCCAGGGCAGACCAAACTGCCCAACTCAACAAAGGAAAACAACACAATAGTGACTGTCAGTTTCATGGAATAGGTAGATAAAGCCCCATCTGTGACTTAAGACAACCTAGGCTAGATTAGCAGCACTGCGAAAAGGTGCACAGCACACAGTATATGGGCTGGATACATGTTCTTGTCTCTGCCATGCAATATTCAGGATGTAGCCTTAATGGAGCATTTGCATTAACACTCATACTCACTGGGGAAGGTATAACAAGCTTTTGTATCTGCATGCTCATATGTCAACTGCTGTGGGAGGAGTTAGGGCAGAGCAAAGAAAACAAAAATTCTTCATGGCTGCCTGGATGATATCTGCACTACAACGGGCCCTTGTCCTGGTGATGAGAAATAAATGCACATGGCTATGGGGGGCGGGGGGGGGGGAGTGATAGTCAGCAGACGCAGGGCAAGAAAATGAACATAAAAAATATTCCAGTGGTACCTCACATAACTATGAAATAGTGGGTAGAAATATAACAACAGGCAGAGACGGATGTATATGGAGAAGCACACAGTGCAATCCACCAGTACTAGTGTGTATAATTAACAACATTGCTGGCTATCAGAGCATAAAGCTGAGTCAAGCCTTGCTCGTATCTCTACATGCCAAAGGTAGTTTCAGTGAATGTTGATTATACAAAACAAAAATCACTAAAAACTACTTACATGAATGTAAAAAACTATGTATTTTTTGCATGGAGATAAGTCTCCTACATTCCCCCTGTGAAGGGGGTACCCCAAACCTACATATATCAACTTATAGTTAAAGAACTTTGAGAAAAAGTGCAAAGTCCATTAGTGCTGAAAATATTTTTTTTTTTTTGTGATTTTACTTCTCACAAATGGCACCTGCTGAAACAAACTTTGTATAGCTGTCAGGCTTCCACAAACCTCATCTAGCATCAAGTCAAAGTTTTAGCTTGATAACAACATGGAAATAAAACTGTAAAAAATTAATACTACTGAGAAATGGGGAAAGGGAGCAAGGACCACTTAGAAGGATGAACATTCAGAAAACATAGCAGGAAACAAGTAGCCCAGCATAGCAAATGCAACATTAGCAGCTGACTCTCGATGAGATAAAGTGTAATGTTACGAGCAATGTTGGAAGAATAATCAACAGTAAAGCAATCAGTATTAGACACCTATTAAATAAAGCAAGAGAGGAAGAGATATCAGGAACTGCCACCAATAATGCCTGAAGTATGGAGGATTTACAGAAATGGCCAGTCTATACAGATAAAATTAAGCCAATGATAAGTAACAGCACTACACAGCACAAGGTGGCAAAGTATGGTTGTAGTAAAATAATTCAATATATTAAAGACTGTTTAGGCAGACTGGTGGCAGAGAAAAATAATATAATACATAAGATAATAATTCCCAAGGAAGAATTTTCTTTATTCTTTGGGCACCACAGATACAGAGTGAGGTCAAAGAAAACCAGTTTACATACTAAAGACGTGAACTTACATAAAATACATAAAGTATAATACAATGCAAAAGATAACAGTGAAAAAAAGAGATAAGTAAAGGTATTAGGTGACTCACACCATGAATGGCTAACCTTAGTCTGAACAGTCATAATGCTCTACAGCTATCAACAGTCCTTAGATGACAAAGTTCACAATATGTACTCAATACCAGCTATCTGGGGCTTGAGACTGCTGCATTCACAACAGATTCTTATACAACTGTTACTTTGTAACCTCTCTTTGAAGACTATCTTCCCTGGAGTTCTTGTTTTTTGCCTCATGTTGTTTAAAAATCAAACAAAACAAAACATGGAGCTAGTGTGACCTCTTCAGCAATTCCCTCCAGACAGACAAACAGAAAGGCGAACTCTGTCTCACACACACACACACACACACACACACACACACACACACACACACACACACACACTACACATCAGCAGCAGCAGCATAATAAAACCAAATACACATCGGCAGCATAATAAAACCAAACACACATGCGGCAGCATAAGAAACCCAAATACACATTGGCGGCATAAGAAAAACCAACAGCTAAAGCTAACCTGAATAAAATTACATATTACACTTTCCCTGCTAAATAAAATTACACTCACCGGCTCTGTACAGCTTCCCTCATGGCTGTTTTCCACACACAGCTTACCTTTGGTTACCAGTTTGGCTGGTGGCTGGTTTCTGTTTCCTGTGATAGGCTGAAGGCTCCAGCCTGCGGGTGATGCAATCCAGTCTTTTCTGGATGCGGGTGACGACAACCACACAGACTTCTAGGTTGCAGGGCAGAGATGCCTTTTCCCTTATCCAGACTGCCTAACAGGCAGTCTGGATAAGGGAGAAAGACATCTCTGCCCTGCAACCCAGAAGTCTGTGCTGTGAGCATGTGTTGAGGTTTTTTTTCATGAGGTTGTTTTTTTTTTCTGTTTTGATTTTATGTTTGCCGTTTTTTTTTTCTTTTCTTTTTACAGGTGGGAGGGTTGCAGTCCTGCAGTCCTATAGCACGAGCCGCCCCTGAATTTTACCCAGGCATGTATTATACAATACAGTCCTGTGTACAGTGAAATAAAAAATATTCTTCGTAAGAATTGGAATATTTTTAAAGTTGACCATGATATTTTTCAGGCAGTTGGTGATCAGCCCTTGTTTTCTACTAAAGTTGGTCGTAATTTGAAGGGAACTTTGGAGGGGAGTGTAACAAAAGGGAATGGCAGGAGGCATGAATTTACTAGAGCCTGTGGGCGTTGTGCACAATGTAGTTACATCTTGCAGGTAGAAAGTTTGGTTTTAAATAGGACTAAAATTACAGTATTTTTAAGAAAGGTAACTGCTTCACTAAGCAGTTAGTATATTTAGCTAGGTGTAATACATGCACAGGATTTTATATTGGGAAGACGGAGAGAGCCTTTAAGTCCAGGATTTATGAACATCTTTATGAGATAAAAAAATGAAAAGGCAACTAATGCCCTGTATAGGCATAGTAGAAAGTATTCTGGTTTCTCAGGTTTTAAATTTGGCATTTTAGATGCCATTCAAGCAAACTCTAGGGGAGGGGACTGGAAAAATATTTTAAATAAAAAATAGCTTAAGTGGTAACTAAGGCTTGCTGCTAATTTTCCCCCAGGGTTGAATGATTTTATATCTATTGCCCCAGCCTTGAAAGAAAAGGCTGGAAAGATATGAACAGTAAAGTATTGGGTATAAAGTGGATTAATTTTCCTATTCTAACTGTTCTTGAAGTTGAATTTTAATATATAAAAATAATTTTTAAGTAAGCATTTTTAAAGAAAGTTTTTAAATGACTTTTTTCTTTAAATAAGAATGGTTCTTAGCAATAGTAGTATTAATTACTAATTAATTTATTAACAAGGTTCAAAGTGATTGGTGTGTCTTGACCTATCAGGTCAAGTTGTTGTGTATTTAAGATTTTAGCTGCCTGTACCTATTGTCCTGACAAAGTCAAACTTTTCTGATGAAAGAGCTAAACCTGTTATACTGTGAATAAAGGTGTGTCTTCCATTCGCCCTGCTGGTGATTTTTGGCTTTAGAATAATAACCAAACAGAAGATTATATTCCTAAAATAGCAAAATGTATTCTAAGAACTAAGCCAAAATGAGAATGGAAAAAGGAGATTTTGCCAATAGGGATGACTGCGAGTAGGGTTAGAGAAAATAGGCAAGAGGGGACAGGAATTTATTGGAGAAACTTGGCAATGGAACCAAAATATTGGGGGCAAATAACTAAAACAGGAATGGTAATAGAGTGGGATGAGGCTAAGAAGACATTTGGATTACAGGCTATAGACTACCTACCCTACTAAGGCTTGATCTCAGAGTACAGGCACATAGACATAGATAGGGGGGATTTAAAGTGAAAGGCCTGCTCTAGTAGAATTATTAGTTTAATTTAGAAAAGAAGCAGCTGCCAAAGGGGGATAATTAGTAGGGCATATAAAATGCTGCATAAATGTATGACTCAATCAGACAAGGTCAGAAAAGAATGAGAAGAGAGACTGGGAAGCAGTAAAGGACACATATGTATGGCCTCAAGTATGAAATCACATCCAAAAGGTTCAGGGCCTTTATGGACAAATGTTTGAATACGAAGGTTAGACCCCAAGCACACTTCAAAGAATTTTTCCTCAGGTAGACAGCAAATGTCGGATGTAAATGGGAACATATATTTTGGGAAAGTAATGAGTTTGGCAGACTTTAAAAATTCCCTAGAGAGTGCTCTATCAAAAATATTGGGAGAGCAAATAGCTGTAAGTAAGGAAATTATTCTTTTGAGCTGGGATGCAGGGTCTGAATTGTTCAGACATAGTAAGGCCTTATAACGTTTATTCCTGTCAGCTACCAAAGAAGCAGCTACTAGAAAATGGAAATCAAAGTCTACACCAGCTGTATTTGAGGTATTGAATATTAAAAAGAGATAAAAGAACTGGAAATGGGATTTTTAGAAAAGGGAAGAGCAAAATGCATAGACGTAAATGGGAATTGTGGGAACAATCCAGAGATAATTATGTTCAGGAGGAGGAGGAGAAGTGAGGTTTAAGGGAAGGCTGGTTTTCAGTATTTTTTTTTTTTTTGTAATGCTAGACTGATGAAAGTAGCAAAGAAAATATATGTGATGTATATTGTGTTTAAATGGAAAATGTTAAAATGGTTTCTTTAGTTTTCTATTAATGTCTGTCTTAAGTGATAATTTAATAAAGGTGTATAAAAAAACACACACTTTAGATGCCCCTTTAAGTGCTGGTTCAAGCCTTCTTATTTCTTCTTCATACATTTCAAAGCTGTTAACTTACCTGAGGTCTCCCCTTGTTGCCAGAATAAACATGTCCTCCATAATGATCCATTTTCTACCTTAATAACATCTACTTGCATCACTTCGTTTTATCTTTCTCATAAATTCATGTAGTGAAGTCCAATGACTGCAGTATTTTTAAATGACACTCCTCTAATATAACCCATCTTTCTCTTTCCCTTTCTAGTGACTTTCCAGAACCATTATCTTCCTTCCTTTATAGCTAGGGTTGCCACCTTTTCAAATGGCCAAAGTGGGACATTTTCGAGATAAACATCAGATTTTACAGGCCGACACATACCCACGGTCAGTACAAAGGATAGAACTTAACTTTTTTGCCTAAATGAAAGCTTATTCTTGTAGCATTTTAGTTGCTTATTCTGTTTCTTAGAACATTTAGGTATTTTAGATACAGAATAACTGTTTTATGCAACTATTACATAAAATATAGAAAATAATTATGTCCTACAATCTCAGGACATTTGCCATTTTTTTATATTTTTTGTCAGGACACAACTGTCCAAAGAGGGACTGTCCCTCGCAAAGTGGGACAGGTGGTAACCCTATTTATAGCACTTTCAAACATATCTTCATATATTCTTTTTCTCACTGTATTTCTCAGGCATTTTAAACTTTTCCATGCATATCATAAGAATCTGCACAAAAGAGATATGTTGCCTCCCTGCAGCATCCAGTCTTTCCTTCTCCACTGTCCCTCACCCCAACACTTTGTGGAACATTCCATATGGGAATGCTCTGAAATATTCCTGTCTCAAGTTACTATTGTCTTATGTCCAATTACACTTTCTCTCCACACTAAAATGTTATCTAATCTACTCCCTGGTGTTATTTTCTTACTAGTGAATACTTTTTGCATCTCTGGGTGCTTTTTTGTCCACACATTCACTGACGCTTCAAATTTTTTACATTTCCATAACACTTTATTTGCTTTTATAATGGGATTCTGATCTGACAGGCATGAGGCCCAAAATGTTATATATTTTAGTGTTAAACAAACCCAAATTTCCTCTCCCACTCCATGGAGGTTCCTCATAAACTTTCTTTACTTTCTAGACTTAAAATAACTTCCTTCCAGACTCAGCTTCCCTGACAAACTTCCCTTTCAGCGATATTTTCTTACCATGATGAATGCACCTCTGGTCCTACTTCCCTTTACTAAGGTGTAGCAAATTATTCTCCATGGTTTAACTTCCACTTCTAGCATCTGTTTTTTTTTTTTTTGTTAACATAACTTTTTTGCACAAAGGTTATTTCTCTATTTTCAGGGTCTAATTTCCTTTAAATTCATCTTTCCTGACAAGACAGCAAAAACAGTTTTCTTCCATTTGGCTCCTCTTCCCCTCATACTAGTTTCCTCCCAGTTCTGATCCACACACACCACCCTGCCCAAGTATGGTCTACCAGACACCATTGCATGGAATAGTCTGTATTTTGAATATGGAGCAGAAAGTGGTACAGAAGGTGGTATGAATCTTCATGGGTCTCACTAATGCTTTACTTTTCCCCAAGTGTGCATGTTCTAAATTTAGAAGAAAGTACTCCCCAACCTTATTTCCCACACCATTTATAATTTTCCCACCTGGCACCAAAAATTCCTATAATGTTTGCTTCTTTTTCCCTTTACTCTGTAAGTCCCCTTTTTCTGATTATAACATTTATTTTATTTATTGATATTTCACTACTATATGCCCTTCCTCAGTCATAATATACCTGACTTTATGCTTTAATTGTCTTATATTGCACATACCAGCTGTGCAACTATCTGAGCTTCTGCAAATGTCCTCTGCTTTAATCCTTATTGTCTAAATTTGAAAGATTCTGCTTATGTTATTTTTGGTTCTCTGCAGCCTTATTCTCCCTTATAGAATATGGTCAACCATCCTAATAAACTTACTGCAGTGAAACCACTGCTCTAATAACCTGAAAATAAATTATCAAAATCATATTTCAAATATGAAATGCATTGGTTTGATGTCTATCTCTACCATTAGCAGACGTTTCTGGTCATCCATTAACAGTGCATACACATCGCTCTGAAGTTAACACGATCGGGTGACTGTGCTCGACAAGCAGCACTGCTAATTGAATATGCAAGTAGCCAAATTACTGTACACTTGCAGTTGACAACATTACCCAGCCCTACATTGAGCCCACAACATAAGCTCACAGCCACTTTGAGTTAAGGCAGGGCTTTTGTACATTATGTAAACAAAAAAGAGCACATAAACCTAAGTTCTGTAAGTGAGTGCATATGCACGGCAAAATTACATATAGTTCAAGGAGGAATGCATAAAAGCAAGTTGAATCCTAGCAATAAAAGTGTACAATGAAGGTTGATAACAGTTGCACAAGGTATTGAGTGCAGTAGTGGACAAGTGGCAACTTGCCTGTAATTGTCATGTGCATTAATAGATGTAACACAGGTTGTAAATGTTCATAAGGAAATAAGCGTTGTTTGAAAAGATTGCAAGTATCTGAAGTATTCAACTTTCCGTGGCTGATATGTATCAAAGTACCAATGCAGGCATAATAGAAAAGCACAGACATAAATGTATGAACAAGACCAGGCAAAATTAAGGAACACCTGGAAACACACACAATGCAAGTAGTGATTGTGGATACAAGTAGTGGTTGCAACATAAACATTGTGAAGTCTAGGAAGTGATACAGAAGAACACATCCAAATCACTCTGCAGTGCAATGCACAAGGTTAGTCCACAGAAATGGAAATGTCATATTGACCATAATGTAAATAGAAAGATTATGGCACACAAAATACACTGTTACACATTTGTAAATAAACAACAAATGAAATGTAGAACATGTCAGTTCAACTGTAGTTAGATGGAAATTGTGGCAGACACAAAACGGGGAAGCAATCCATTAAGATTAGTTGTGTGCACACGCATGCACACGCGCGCGCACGTGTGTGTGTGTGTGTGTGTGTGTGTGTGTGTGTGTGTGTGTGTGTGTGTGTGTGTGTGTGTGTGTCTGTCTGTGTGTGTGTCTGTGTGTCAGTGTATGCCTATAGACATGATTGCAGGTATGATGCAAGACAACTCCTGAGACATTTCTCATAGGATGGGTTTGCACAACATAAGTATGCAGGATGTATTTGTTATGTAAGGCTACATACTGTATACAGTCTTTCAATTCATTTTTTGTGTTTGCAGTGGAAATCATTAGTACATAATCATCTTTTATTACATGTGCATTACTTGCTGCTGCCCCACATATAGAGTTAATACAGTATAACAACGTATTTTTCTAACATGTTGGAAATAAATATCTCTACTGAACTGAGCATTGCACAACACATCCAATACCTGCCTCACATCATGCAACATACCTCACAGAAACAGCAGGTTTTAAGATAACTGTGGAAAATGATACAGTTTACATATACAAGCTGTAGAATAGTCCGTAACAATGTCAGTATCCTTTGAGCACTAGCCAGTACCCTCATTGCACAAAAGCTGGCAAAGCCACACTGCAGGAAATGCATTCTCAGTAGTGTTTTGTGACAATAAGAAATGGCAATAACTATTCACCACCATTACTTACTTATCTTGCTTTGAGTTTACCATTGTGCAAATGAAAGTGCAATACATTCATCATTACACTGGACATGCTTATAAGAAACGACAGCAATTACTTCAGGTACATTACCCACCCATCCAGAAATCATAACACAGATCATAGCACACAAACTATGACACTTACGGACAACTGTGTAGCATGCCACATCAAGACCTGTTGAATAAACCATTATTGCCTGTTACCACTACATTGTGAACAAAATAATAAAATACATACACCTCAGGATTTGAATATATGTACATCAAGATCCCCATGAAGTATACAATAACTGATGATGCCACACAGAAGTCATATCTAATTAATCAGAAAACTCCCAGTTAAATAGATAACTTCAGTGCTGTGTTAGAATGCATAAGGCTGCTGTCAAAGGGGGCACAAAAGTCTGTCTTTCTGTCTCTCTCCCATTGCAAATGTTTACACTAAATTAATTTATAAATGTCAGTTCTCTTGGAGAAGCCAAGCTTGCCAGCTAGCATTACACACTAATGACGTTCACCTTTACATGCACGAACACCTGCATATCTGAGTACATACTCCATAGAACACGATATCAACCACTGATGTAACACAATAAATAATATCTAAAGTGTCATAAAGCACACACTTGAAGGGATTAGTTTTGTGTAAGAATGGTTATAGCTTCCCTAAAATGTATTTTGAAGACTCAAAATGCTTAACCATGACAGTGTTCACAAAAGTGGGGGTCAGCCATATTTCAGTCTGTTGAGGAAACCAGTTCTGTTTGTCAGTAGTACCTTAGATACATATACTACATATACATTACTAGATTAGAACCCCTGTCTATCTAGGTCAACACTCTATAGAGCTGTGTATTAATTGCCCATGAAGGATAAGTAGCTGTATCAAAAAAGCACACTTCAAAAGGATAACTTATTTGTTATGGATGTATTCATATGATTTACCTAAAAGAAGGTTTGAAAGATCATAATCAAGTACTCATGTAAGTATTCTCCTAGGCTGAGTAATTCACACCACAATTATCGATTACAAGTAATCCAATAATATTTTTGATTATCTGTAATACTACAACAGTAGTTAGAAATTACTATACTTGAACACCTGCCTAAGTCCTCATGCTATAAAACTATGCAATAGCTGCCTATACCACAGCAGAAGTGTTACTACAAATGCCACACAACATACACATAAAGAGATGCTCTCATCATTGTGTGTCAAGCCAATATTTGCACTAAAATGTAATGAATGAGTTGGGGGAGCATTCAAATAAGCTGGTCTTCCATTTCAATACATTCACACACCCACTCACTCAGACATTGCTGTATATAAACACCTACCTATAAGTCCACAACTAGAGGACCTTGTATTAGCTGCTCAAGTCTCTGGAGAAAACTTACTACAAGTGTTTCACAACAAAATTTTAAATGTATGATCTCATCATTGAGTATCAAGTCAGATGACTGCACTAAATGGGAGTGAAAGAGTTGGGGGAACAATTGGATAAGTTAATTTTTCATGCCAGTACATTCACATACACATTGTCACAGTTTGTTGCATTAGCCACTCACACTACAGGACAAATCTTACAAGTGTCACACAACACACATTTGAAGAGAAGACATCCTCATTTTGTTGCAAGGTGCATGATGGAATAAAAAGGTTGTAGGGAGCTCTCACCTCATGTAAATGTTTTCACTGAGTGGAAGTATACACAGTGCATCTTTTGGATAAGCTAGTCCTAACTGTCTCTGTATTCATACAGAGAAGCCAGTCCTACTATCTCTGTATACACACACACACACACACACACACACACACACACACACACACACACACACACACACACACACACACACACTATTAGCAGTTTGCTATTGCTGGATTCAAGCACCTGCCAATCTAATGTCACAATCTGGAGAAGACTATATCAACTGCCAACAACACAGAAGATGTGTTATAGCATATCTGGAAAAGAACACATATGAAGGAATGACATCATCATCATTATTGTATTGAAAAGCAGATGTGTGTCCTAAAAAGGACTGAATTGTTGTGGGAGGCCTCTCCATGAGTAAATGTTTCTCCTGAATGGAAGTCTATACAGTAGATATGGTGGATAAGCCTGTCCTACCTTTCACTATAGTCACATACACTCATACTATGTAGTCACGGCTGGATTTGAACACCTGCTTATTTAAATCCACACACTAGAGAACTGTGTATTAACTGCACATATCACAGGAGAAGTCCCATTGCAAGTATAACACAGAACACATTGGAAGTGATGATGTCAGCATTGTGTGGCAAGGCAGCTGTGTGGAGTCAAACTGTTGTGTGAGCCCTCTCTCCATGTAAATGTTTTTTTCAGAGTACAGGTGTACATGGCAAATATGTATATGTTGGATAAGCCAGTCCTACTTTTTTGTAGTCACACTCACTCATGCTATTGTTTATATAACACATGTTTGGGTGAATGGACAATGTCTTGTGACAAACAGACAAATGTTGATCACAACTCAATGTGTACTGCAGGTATAAGTCATATATCACATCATTCATAGAAGGTGTTGTGTCATGAAGGATATCTGTTCGTGTCACATTGAGGTGTATTAATTTGTTATATGATGGTGGATACATACACATATCAAACAGTGGAGTGCCATCCATGCATTCCCAAATGTTCATATCAAGATCAGTGTATGACATTCCTTAATAATTTAGGAAGCATTGGCACATTGTCATCTGTGTATATTGTGCAAGGTAATTACAAGCCAGAAATACAAGGCACACATCACTGCAATCATGTGTCTAATGGTGCCACTTCACTGAAACACAGTGAGAAGGGTAATGTGGCTTAAGGCAAAAATCATTTACATGACAGAGTAAGCAGACATCATCAAAGTGAACTTCACATATCTTCACTACAATAAGCCAATAAACTATACATAAATAATTCTTTGTCTTTCAGCTTTTCCCGGTTAGGGGTCACCACAGTGAAACTCCAGTCCGCTAATGATTGGCAGTGGATTTTTATGGTGCCGAGTTGCCAGCCCAACACCCAACCTTCAAGGAAGGCACAACCATTCACACTCGCACCAACCTTCATATCTTTAATGTCACTCTACCGTGGGGAAGACATGCAGACTCCACACAGAAGGCACTCCAGACGAGAATCAAATGGGAGAACCTCTTGCTGTGAGGCAGGGTCTGAGACTAACCGCTGAACAACCATGGCCCTAATAAACTATACATAAATAATAAAAGCCATTAACATTACTTTCTTCTTTGTCCAAATATTTAGCTGAGGTGCATTGCTACAAAGATCATTTGCACTGTCAATGACAAAATAGTAGCCCATGAGTAATTATTTTTTGAGTTTTTGAACTTGTAATTGGAAATAGCAGTGGTCTCTGGCACTGCATGCCAAATGACATGCAATGGAAGAGGACAGGGATGTAGAAATGTTTGTTTCTGAGACATCTCAGACTACTTGCATGTTGTATTAATGTTTTGTCTCATCATTAAAATACATATCCTTATCATTACAGTAAAATGCTCATAATATGAATAATGCAGGGGCATACCTCTGTAGTATCCATATATTTGTAGAATGTCCAGATGTCTAAGTCATATTTTTTGTATTCTTTATAAAATTTGTGTTTTTTCTACAAAATCATTGAGGAATGAAGTTACTACGTTATAACATACATCTGCATGTCAGACTTTATATCCATCAGAAAATATACGCCAATGATAAATCTATTATTCTAACAAATTCCTTAGGATGTGGAAACAATAATTCTAATCTGTCTCTATTTTTGAGCCTTTGTACACCCCACTGGTGTACACATATGTCCATAGGAGGAGAAGACACCAAGTGCTCCAGCCACCAGTGGAGTAAGGGGACAGTGATGACAGTCTAGTGGGTGAGGACTCAATTCTCATTGTCTCCAAGCTTAATGGGCATGATCCTGTCAGCCCAATTATGGTGTCCCCTAACCTTTTGTGTCTCTCACTATCCCTGTCTCTTCTCATATGTGTCTTATTTGTTTGCATTTGCTTCCTCACCTACACAACTTACCTAACCCAGACATACATATGTCCCTTACCCAGCAGTCCTCTCTTACTGAATTAAAAAATATGAGCACCTGCCCCCCAAAAAGAAAAAAAAAATCATCACATACATAGCTCTCCATTTCGCACACTTAATTCTGTTCAATTAGCTATACAGCATGGTTACGTTGTTGTCATCCCTCTCTTTGGAGGTAACAGTCGAAATCCAGCTAATATTCTGCATATATGATCGGTTTTCACTGTTGAAGAAATGGATAGCTATGGTTCTTTCCTACCTCCCTCCTGCACCTTCCTGTATTGCTTTTCCTTTGGTCTTCCCCCTGTTTGCTCCCCATTTCCCCACTTTCCTATCTATCCCATTTTAGCACCTATAATCTGGTCAAAAAATAGAATCACACACAACACACATAAGTAGCAGAAAAAGCAATGGATCCCTTCACTGTTTGGCCTGCATGTTTGCACGGAGTTTCACATCACTCAGCAATGCTATGCAGTGGTACAATGCTGAGGTTTCCTCAGCACAATTTCACTTAACCCCCCTGCGCTATGCCAACATGCAGACACACAATTACCATAAAGAATTAATGTCATTGTATATCACCGTTTATTTAAAACTATTTAAAAGTATTCAATATACCTGGATTCAAACTCAGTATTATATTGGCTTTAAAGAAATGAGTCAATGCATATACACTTGCTGCCACAGAGTCATTTAAGCAGCAGGTGTGTTTCATAGAGTCAATACTGAATCTCAGAGTTTAGCAATGTGGCTCTTGTTTGCACACTGTTTAACTAAACACAAACTTGGAAAGAATTGGAAATGCATATCTCACATGCACAAACACTTTCCCAACCATCCGGCAAACCTGCTGCTCACTGCACTATGTAAAAGTAAATATTATTTATTACTGCTGTTTTTGTCCATTTCCTATCCATGACATGAAATTAATTGAAACATAACAAACTGAAGACCCTATCTAACTATATGTCACATATGTACAATACAGCTATGTGTTGCCTCCTCTTGAGCACTGCATCCCTGGTGCCTCAGTACTTTTTCCACACATATATCACCTACACTACAGAAATTAGTATCAAATGTTGTGTGATATGCAATGCATATCAATCTGTTAACATGCAGAACTAGAACTATTGACCCATAAGTCTAAAAAGCCATATCTGCAAGGCTAAGGAAGGACTCAACATGGACCTTATCCACAGGGACACACTTGACCTGACCCATTTTGTTTTTGTCAAGGGTAGATCTTGCTTACTAAACCTAGTAGACTTCTTTGATACTCACCCCAAGCACCTGGATGAAGGATAACAGGACAGACATACCACCTATGTTGAGTTAGCCAATCCCTTTGACAGTATCCCCCATTCAGGTATCACAGAGAAAATCTCCCATCTGAAGATTAACCCATACATTACTAGATAGACAGCCAACTGGCTCACTGAGAGAACACATACTCTCAAAGTTGGGGATTGCACCTCCACCACTAGACCATTTACCAGTGGAATACCACAAGGATCTGTGCAAGTCCTCAACTGTTTGGAAAATATTTCTCTGAAGTCCAGGCAAAGGTAAATGGCCTGTGGCTTACTAGATTTATACATGAGTGTCAACTGGATGCAATCATATAGAGTCTCCAACTATATTAACATATTACAGAAGGGGCTGACACAGACAAATGATTGGTGCCAAACTCACGGACTGAACCTTAAAGCAAAAAATGTCTCATTGTCCCATTTGACAATGAAGTACCCTGCTAATTATGATGTACATAGCACTCCTCCAAGCTCAAACACAATGTTGTGAGGCTTGGGAATGCATGTTGATAGCAATTGACACTTCAATCACAATGTGTCCATAGTGGAGGGACACACATTCTACATTGCGCACCTCATAAATAAGGCCATCACATCCAAAACCAGGGAGGTCATAGCTCTGCTGTACTCTACCCTTATCAGAACACTAAATGAGTACAATGCTTCCTTCTGTCTGTACCTCACTAGACACCTGCAGCAACTGGAGAAAACACAGAGTCTATGACTGGGAGAATGCAGGGCCTCCAAAACATGGCATACATGGAAAGACTGAAAGACTTGTCACTGTACTCGGTATCATGCAGGCTGCTGAGAGGTTACCTATCCCTGGCCTATAGAGCAGTCTCAGACCCTGCCTTACTGAAAATGCTAGACATCTCAAGTCAAATAGGACAAGAACAACTTGCTCCAGGGATCTCAACCTAACCTGTGACATAAACACAACATGCTGGGAAGACAAAAATATCTCAGAATAAGTGGCATTCTGCTGCAATAGGCTAAAAACTGCATATGAAGCAGTGCTCTTCAATGACCCTATTCAAGTACGACCTTGATAACTGGATGGGTCATTGTAAATTCATACCTGGGGTGGCACCTATGTCCTTCATGGACAGGGCCAGTCAGTGCTGATTACAAAATCACTCTGCTAACAACAACCATCTAATTATGCTCAATAAGGGTACTTGCATTTCATTAGACTAGTAACCTCCTATGAACCTATGAAGTTATGAACCTATGCAGGCCTCTCAACATTTTCTCTTCAACATGCTCTGCTGATGTCATCCACTATATTTGACCTGCAGTCTTGTAAAGGTCAGACTTGTGCCATGACATTTGCATAAAGTACTCAGTTCTGTAGTCTGTGTACTTAGGGATAGGTAGGAATTCTGTTCTCACTGCAGTCAAGTGTGTGTGTGTGTGTGTGTGTGTGTGTGTGTGTGTGTGTGTGTGTGTGTGTGTGTGTGTGTGTGTGTGTGTGTGCGTGTATGTGTGTGTGTCTAGCCAGAGTTGCAGAAGTGTGCATCCTGCAGTTACCGCTGCAACCCATGGATTGGCAGTATTTTGATACTTGCACATACTTACACATCCATTTCATTCAGGCCTCCCCACATCTTCTCTCCAACATGCCATGTTGATGTTATCCACTATAAGTTGACCTGCAGTCTTGTAAAAGTCAGATTTGTACTGTGGCATTTGCGTAAAGTACTGAGTTCTGTAGTCTGTGTACTTAGGTTGAGGTTCTATTTCCACTGCAGTCAACTAGGATGTGTGTGGTGTGTGTGTGTGCATTTGCTTGACATTACAGAGAGCCTTTTACACCAGTATGTGGACACTGTTATTGTCGTATTCTCCTCACCAGACACTGCTGATGTCATCAGCTATATCTGATTTTTGGATTTGCACTATTCTCACTAGGGCATGGTTAGAGATGAGTATGGAGGCACGACAGAAGTCACCTCATTCTATATGATACAGATTACAGTGACATGGATTTCAGTCTATCCACATACATCATGGCATGGTTTGTATGCACTGTGTTTTCTAGGTGTGTACCCCATTTTGTCTCTCTAGCTACTGCATGAATCTGGTGAGGTACATGCAAAAGAGAGCATTATACTCTATATTAGTGTTCTGATAAGGTTTGAGTACAGTTTTGCAATATAATCCTCAGATCTGAATATGATGGCATGACTTATAATGTGCACAACATAGGCTTTCAATACCAGTGTGCACACTTGGTGGTCTAAGTTTAGAGTCCTATATACATGTGTTCCCAATGCTTGCATCACTAGGTTTTAGCATAGAAGGACTTTTGTCAATGCTGTAATTAACAAAGTATTCCACTTTGCAGAAGGCCAAAATAAAGTTGGATTTTTGCATTCATTTGTAGACCATTTGACTTTCTCACCAATCATCTGCCTGTGTTAGCCCCTCCTGTAGTATGTTATCATCATAGGTGGACTCAATAATTGCACCCAATATGTCAGAATCAGCAAATGCTGTAAGACAAAGGCTGTATACTTTAGCCTGAACTGTCAAGAAATAGATTCCAAACAGTAAAGGGCCAAGCACAGATCCCTGGGGTACACCAGTGGTGATACCTCTACTTTTACAGGTTGATTCACCAACTTTAACAGTATGTGTTCTGTCTGAAAACCAATAAATTGCCCATCTAGTGACATGAGGTTTAATCCCCATCTGGGACAGTTTCCTAATGATCCCTGCATGGGGAGATTGTGCTCAAATACTAGGCCAGCTGAGGATAGCCAGTATGCACTGTCTTACCTTCATCCAGGCCTATCACAGAGAATCAATGAGCTGTGACAACATCACATATCCCCTTTCACATGACTCATCACATACACCCTCCTGACATGGTTGAATATAGACTTCAACACAACCTCCAGACAGACTATGTTGCTGTAGAAGGGTGTTTTCAACATGCATCTGTGTGAGTTGGTGGGGGGGACAGCACCTGATGCATGCATGTATAGAGACATCCTTACTCTCCTCATTTGTAAGGTAGACCAACATGTTATTATGGACCTTTTCTAAACGGACACTAGTAATATCCTGGCAGTGTGCAACTGACCTGTGTGAGTTGTTAATGCTACATCATGTATGTTACCTCTGCTAGTTGTCCTCAAAGAGGTCCCCGAGGGCATGCATGATGACAACTCTATCGGCCTTTTGAACTTGACACATCCAAGGCATTTGACACAAATCCACACTCAAATATTCACTCAGTACTATCAGATGTGGCCATAAATACCTATGTCACCAAGTGGGTAGACCAGTGTGTCACATACATGGCATCTAAATATGTTAACATGTGTGAAGTCACCTATATCTTAGGTCCAGTGATCAGATCTGTACATCAGTGCGGTATACTAGGCTCTTTCCTGGTGGTCCCACTGCTTTTTCTTTCTTTTGTTTATTATTTAAGTGATGTACATCACAGATGACATACACATCCTGTGTCCAAACAGCTGCCTGAAGGACTACAGATTGTGGGAAATCGTTGACTCCAACGTTGATGATATTAGTATAATACAGTATCAGCACACACCAAAGATTGCTGCCACAGCCATGACAACACCTGCAATGACAAGAAAACATGGGGGGATTTGTTATGTCAGGAAAACAAACACACAACCCAAGTATAATTTCGACATCACACCCTATAATCAGACCAATAGTTATGTGACCTGTGTCCTTGGGTATTTGGGTAAGTAGAATGTCCTCCAGCATGTGGTCACAGTGCTGACTACTCCCTTGTATGTAACACAACTACTGAGTATGTGAAGAATATCCACATCAGAGGCCATAATACCTCCATAGTTCACAGCCTTTATCACACCAATAACTGTTTACAATGCAACCTTCTTCATGTACCTCCCTACATATCTTCCAGTGATGTATAACTGAAGTGTACCACCTTCATCACTGTGAGCTGTCATACATATTGGCCATAACTAAGTATTCTTTTTCTGGTATAAACATTACTGCCTGATTGTGCGGACCCCTTTCAAGTCGTTGCACCAGATGCATGTGTGCTACCTGTTCTGATGATCCACACAGTACATACATAGGTGTTTGACAACATTAATGGCATGGGTAACATTTGTGACAGTGTGGATTGTGCCATATATATATATATATATATATATATATATATATATATATATAAATAGATAGATATAGATATAGATATGCCATGCACATCTATCAGCTAGCCTGTATTGATCATAATGTCACATACAAGTATAGTAGTGTCCCTCCTAACACCTCCAGCAGATGTTACAGTCCCAGAACAGTGTACGTGATTACTCTCATAGAGTAAGGCTGTATCAGAACAGCTGTACAAGTGTGTTTGTGCAGAATCTTCTCTGATCACTCTAAATCACATATGTTATGTCACAGACATGGGATTACTGGTGGTATTATTCTGATGTTGTCCATGAATGTGCTTGCTTCTTTTAATGTTGTCCATGAGCCTTTACCTGTGTCTTACTTGCTGGAGACATCTGCTGAGATTACACTCATATTCAGGCAAATCAGTTTGCACAGGTTCACAATATGCACCATACCCCAACTGTATGTCAGATCCCTGGTAGATGTCCTCTGTATTATTCATGTAAGGATATTCTGTGACAGTTACATAATACACATTTTCACTGTGCAGTCCCTACTGTACCAGATTGATATGTGATTGGTGTTGTTGCTACACCGTCTTCCATTAACTTGCCCTCATCTGCTGTACATTAGGTTGTTTCCCTGTCCTCTTTCCCTGTGTTCATTCCTACAAGTCAGCTGTGTGTCTCTATTCAATACACTCACTTCACCTGAGTATTTATTTCACATGGCAGTCCATGTACCCTTACAGATCATTTACACAACTTCATAACAGAATGCCAGGAATGGGATTTCACAATACTCTGTACTGTAGATATACTGTGCTGTACTGTGTTTAGACCATATACTTAACATTCATACCTCTCAACTGTCCAGATTTTCACAAAATGTCCAGATTTTTGCCTTTATAGTTTTTGGTGTGTTCCTTATCAAATTTGTGGTTTTCTGCCATATCACTGGGATAGTCTCAGGACTGATGTCAATCAATAATTACATACATTTGAGTTTCAGACTTCAAATCCTTCGGAACATGCATCTTAAAACAAACCCCTGGTTATTTTAGAATATTTCTAAAGAGAAAATATGTCAAATATGTCCCTATTTTGGGGTCATTTTTCCCCCATTATATTGGCCTTTGTCCAGATGTCTTGCACTAAGAGACTAAGAGTTATCTGTTAAGCCTTGGTGATCACTGTGGCATTCCATGCAAAACCACAGACCTTCCTTGCTCTGATTTAAAAAGAATTGCTGTCATGTTTGCTTACATGGTTTCCTGGCCACCAGCACTGTTACCAGCCATGAAACCTCACTTATTTATGTTTAAATACAGTGTGTGGCATGAATATGCAATGAGCACTGCTGCTCACCTCAAATCACCTTGCAAACTTGTAAACTCCATTTAGGCTTCGCACAAAGCCTACGTGGAGTTTATTGTATCCTAGGGTTTGTCTGTTTGGTACATACTCTAACATACATAGAAAATGCATTAGTTTCATTTATTTTTTTTAATTTCATAATAATGTACATTGATTCTGATTTTAACATTCTCTTTGTTGTTCCTATAATAAATACACCAAAAATGCCTGAACACTAAGCAACATATTCAGTATTTTGGGAATTACAGCTAAAATACCCATAAGTCTTACAACTTTTTCAGTTATTAAAATATGACATACTATCTAAGGTGATTGTTACAAAACCTTCCCTGCCTGCTTATTGAAAAAGTATATTGTTCTTTATTTAAAAAGTTATTTTAAATTTACATTTCTTTAAATAATAAAGTCTGGAGTGCCACAGACTATCTTCCGCACTTCTAGAAAAGTTTTAAGCAAATCCCAGTTATCTAAAACAAATTGTTTAATAACTTTTGAATCAATTGAATAAATTAATAACATAAGTTAATACCATAAAAATAGTGCATAGTATGCTAAATGTTATACAAAACGTGTCCAATATCACCATCAAGTGGTTTATTTCTATTATTACACTGTTCTGTCTTTCACTTGCATAATTTTTTTTTCACCTGCAATAGACACTTTTTTAAAAAAAAATCATAGCCATAGCCCCATGTAAAAACAAGCTGCCGTGGTGGATATCTAGCATCAACAAACTTTACAATAAAAACAAAACATTGGTATCCAAGAAAAAAGACAAGGCCCCAACAATGGAAAAGCACCCTCCTCAGCCTCAACAGGCAAATAAGACAACTTGTTAAATCCTCCAAGGGCTCTTTTGAGAGAAACTTAGCAAGAACAGTCAAGGATAACATAAACCTTTTACAGCTATGTACATAACCTAAAGGGTAAGAGCCAAGCATGTGCAGAACTAGTGGCCAACAGTATCACACACACTGACCCCACAGAGATAGCAAACCTGCTAGCAGATAGGTTTGGTGAAAATTTCACTCCCTTATCCACAGCAGGTCCTCAAAGCCTTGTCCAAGGCAAGAAACACAGCATCGATGGAAACAGACAACATCCCAGACTGTCTTCTAAACAGGCTAAAACATGAACTATCATCACCACTAAGTACCCTTTTCAATAATAGCCTAACCACAGGCTTTCTTCCTGTGGAATGGAGAACAGCAGTTATTCCCCTCCACAAAGGTGGCCTAGCAACAGACCCAGGGAATTAAAGACTCATAGTCCTGACCAGTCTCATCTGTAAGGCCATGGAGCATATCATTACGGACCTCATAAATAAAGACATAGGTGACCTCCAAACCTTGGATACTACCCAATTCCACTTTGTGAAGGGAAAATCCTGACTGTTAAATCTGGTGGATTTCTTTGAAAATGTGAGCAAGGCCATTGATGAGGGCAAATCTGTGCATGCAGCATACCTCAACCTGGCAAAGGCTTTCAACACAATCCCACATTCAGGCATTACCAATAAACTTAGCAAACTGAATGTAAACCCCATCACTGTAAGATGGGTGCCAACTGCCTCACAAAGCAGACACACACTATCAAAATGGGTGACTCCACATCAACCAGCAGACCTGTTACCAGTGGGGTGCCACAGGGGTCAGTGCTGAGCCCCCTACTGTTTGGTATATACGTCTCAAAAGTTCAGGTCAAAACTAAAGGGTCGTGGCTGACCAAGTTTGCAGATGGCTGCAATCTAGGTGCAATCATTAAATCCCCAAATGATGTCAGTATACTCCAGGAAGGTCTCACATAGACCAATAACTGATGTATTAGTCACATTCTCAAACTGAATGGAAAGAAATGCATCATCATTGCCTTCAGCACAAACAATGTCCCCTCACATTATTAAATCAACAACAATACCCTAAGTACCCATGAAGGGGTAAGGGACCTCCATGTGTCTACTGTAGTAAGGAAAGCTTTCTACGTAGCACACTTGATTAGTAAAGGCATCACCTCGAGAGCAAAAGAAGTTATAACCCCACTATACTCTGCACTTATCTGGCCCATATTTGAGTATAATGCCCCATTTGGCATGTACACTATTAAGTACCTGCAGCAATTAGAGAGACCTCAGAGGTGTCTAACAAAGAAAATCAAGGGACTCCAGCACGTGCCTTACACAGACAGATTAAAGTCCCTGTCACCGTACTCCGTGTTATACAAACTTCTTAGGGGAGACTTATGCCTGGCCTGCCAAGCAATTCAAGACCCAAACCTAATGAACTTGCTGCATATCCATAAATCAAACAGGACTAGGGATACCCAGTCCAGAGACCTAAATATGGCCTGTGACTTAAATAGAACATGCTGGAGGGATGGATTTATCTCCCATTGACTGCTGTGTCTTTGGAACAGGCAACCAATTCATGTGAAACAGAGCACCTACATGAGGAACCAGGGTAAGTGTATTGTACACCATAAATTCTTACCGGGGATAGAGCCCACAACTCTCCTGGACATGGGAAGTCATCACTAAATGCAATCTTGGGTATTGACTAGCATTTCTAAGGTATTATATTGGGATGAAACGGCTAAGCTTAAAATGGTGTCTGGGTCAATAGCCTAGTAATCTCCTATGATCCTATGATCCTAAAACTACTGTTTCATTTGCAAAAGCATTTGGCTGCATGGTATAATTATTGATGTGAACAGCCTATCCTCTAACAATGTTAGATTTCAAATATGAAGGATGCATGTTATCATAATGCAGTTGTATTGCTACTTATATATTTTCCTAGTAACATCATGACTAATTTTATATTTTACATACACATGTGAGTACCAATCAATATAATATCTGCACAGCTGATAAAATGTTTCCAGCTGTGATATGATGCATTGAATGCATGCATTATCAGAAATTATTTACAGCTGATTGAATGATGGTGGCTTCTGTTTTGTGCTAAATCACAGTACACTGGGGACTGGGAATATTTCCTTTCACCACTGTTGTGTGATCTCAGAGCTGGTATATATAAAATGTGGATGCACAGTTGGGCTTGCCCACTACAAAATTAAAGCTACGACTGGTATTTTCATGTGTATGTTGATGTGTGTGTGTGTGTGTGTGTGTGTGTGTGTGTGTGTGTGTGTGTGTGTGTGTGTGTGTGTGTGTGTGTGTGTGTGCGCGCGCGTCCAGAAGCATCTTTCAATTGAATGTGCAATGTGTGGAGTATGGCTGGTAGTGTGTGATATGATAGAAGGTACTGCCAGCCATGCCAGGAGAACTAAGGCAGTGGATGTATAACATATGCCAGCATAACTAGCTGGAATTGTATAAATAATTATATGTCATTTGTACATCAGACTGATTTGTATAGATACTTGTGCTGAAAATGTATTTGTGAGGTTTGTTTGTATTAAAATATATCAACAGTGGGCCCTACTGGAAGAAAAAGAAATGTACATGTATTAATTGTAACTGAATTAAATGTATACATTGTAGCAGCATATACTGGGAGAGAAGAGGTTAATTCACCTGACTTTGGAAAAATATTCTTGAAATTAAAATACTTTATGGGTTAAGCCATAAAGATGTTATCCCACAGTTTCGAAGGGAGCCAGAGACACAATGTCTGTACTAGAGAATAGGTTGTAGCTCCTGTAGGAAGAGTAGAATGGTTTTATGGTTTTATGACTTCCAACAGCTGCAGCACATCTGAGCAATGCTCTATCTGTGTGTATTGTAGCACATAGGTGCTAAACCCTGATAGCTTCTAGTGATGGAGGATAATGCAGGATGCAAAGTCAGATAAGCAGATGTATGTGATGTCATTTTGTACAGAAATAATGCTTTAATATTAGAGAATATTGAAGTCTCAGGAGAATTCTGCATTCTGTCTTGCATCTGACAGCAAGGACCACTAATACATCTTGTCTTGCTCTATTCAGTAAGTAGGAACAGTAATTCTTTCAGTCAATCAGGAGTAAATAGTGAGACTAGCTAAATACTGTTTTTTATAACTGTGTGAAACTTTCCATTGATATTATTTTTAATATTCCCTGTGACTAACACTCTGATTTTATTGTAAACAGATATTAAGTATTTTCATGTTCTTTTATTATTTATTATTAAATGTATTTAAATTTTTCATTGTGGCTGATCCTTTTTAGAAAATATTTAAGTTTTGAGACGATTTGCAGATATTTATTTGGTGATAACTGTGGCCACTCCTGAAAGCCTGGTTGTTTGGTCAACATTACCATTTGTATTAATATTAATTTCACTCAGTATAATTGGATACCCTTTTAAGAGCCTTATAGTAACTGACTGGTGGCAGTGAATCTAATGTATAATCTGGGCAAAGCTGGTAAAGTGGATAATCTGTGCCAGCCTTTTCCAGGTGTGTGTGTGTGTGTGTGTGTGTGTGTGTGTGTGTGTGTGTGTGTGTGTGTGTGTGTGTGTGTGTGTGTGTGTGAAAATTAAATCTCAAAGAGTGTGTCTGCCAGCTACTTGGGGCAGGAATACAAAGCACTGGTTTCACAGAGAGGGTGCTGGAGGACTTATCTTGGACACTCGGCTGAAGACCTAACCCCACAGCTGTGCCAGTGAGGAGTCTTACTGGGGACCTGGAGGGAGACAGATATAGAGAAACCCAGACCCCGGGCTGACTGTGTTTCCTGTGTGCTCATAAGGGAAATTGTGCTTGATGCAGAGAGGTCTACATCTGGAAATATCCATTTGTATTCCAAGTGAACATCCCTCTCCAGTGTCAGTGGTGAGGATTCAGGCTCCTTGATTACTGGTCCAGAGTGGGGACGTCACAGGCTGTGCAACTATTTTTTTTTGGTTGTCCCTGTTGTGTTTATTAAGTTAGAGCAATCAATATAAACTCACATGGATATATGAAGTGCAGCACTTCAGTACTTCATGTGTGGTAAACTGTTTTCTGCAACTTAAAATATATTAACAATTATCCCCATAAAAAGTCTCCCAGCTGTTCTTAAAAATATCTAAACCAGTGCTTGCTTTAATATAAATTGCTAATTTATTCCAGGCATTATTTGGTCTCTCCAAGAACCAATTGGCATACTTCTCTTTCCTATATAATCTCCTACACAGGCTGTCTGATACTTCGCTACTACTCTTTGGGTAACCACAAAAATTCCAGTAGGTAATTGTCTCTGTCCCATATACCCAAAGCTGGCCTTAGGCATAAACCAACTAGATGGCTGCACAGAGCACTGCTTCAGCAGGGGAGGGGCTTTTTCAGTATTTATTTGTTGGGGTTTTTTTTGTAGTAAATAAGTGGTTTCTTTAAAATGTGTTGAAAGAATATAAGAAAAACTGAAGAGTAAGACAGAACCAGGATGAGGGCACCGGGTGGTATGGGTGGCACTGTGGATCCCTTTTGCCTAGGTTACCAATTGACCAATGGTCAGCCCTGCATATACCTTAATAAATGAGTCCACAGTTTTAATCAGTGTATGCTGTATTAAATATTCACTCTTCAATCAATGTCTCCCAAATCTCATGTGCTTAGTTTTTGATGTATTTATTTGCTTATTATTTCCATAAATCCAACTGATCAATTTAGTCATTTTTTTTTTGCAAACATGCCCAATATGTAACTGACATAATCAGTTTCCCATTTTCAAGTCATTTGCATACAGACTGTAGAACATCTCAGATGAAAAATGTAAATTACAAAGATGCAACCTGTTGAAAACCCTGATTGTAACCTAGAATTAACTTGAACAATTGCTGTATGATACTTGCCATGTCTTATTTGTAAAACATGCAGCTATCCATTTTATCAAGATTATATTGATACCTAGTTGTTCTAATTTATTGGTCACTGTTGTGTGTATGACCGTATCAAATGGTGAAGAAACATCTGCATAAACTGCATCAAAACATACTTTTTCAATTTACAAACGCTGTTATGTTTTGACACAGTGTCCTATTACAGGTAGAAATAGGCCTATTTCAACATCTACATGCTGATGTATGGTTTCACATCCCAACCTTTCCAGATCTGACAGTAATTAATCCAAAATAATATTTTTTTTCATTATTTTTCTAAAGCATTAAAGTTGCCTTATAGGAATATATGACTCTGGGAATATATTTTTTCCTTTAAGAAGTGTTTTAACAAGTACAGGTCTCCAGTCCTGAGGGGTCTCACTATACTTAAATGACCTAACGAGTAACAAATAGCCTGGTATTTTAAGTGACCTCATGTTATTGTTATCAGTTCTATCCCCCTGGGCTGTGTTCTAGTTTGCATAGTACCTGGTCAACATAATTTAATTTAATATCTAAGGTTACTTGGATATTAGTTGCATAAATTACTTTGCTGTTGTAGAGCTGAACTGTTTTGCATAAAATGTTGTAACTATATTATTTGCTGTATCTGACAATAGATTTTAGAATCAAGCATAGTTCATAGATTAGTAGGTCTTTACTTCTACCATGTATAAATGGTTTCCTATTATGCTCAGTATCACTGTATATTTTGGCTGATGGGATTGTTGCAATGATTATGGTCTTCATTTCACAGACATAAGGTACAAGGTTTGATTGCTATCAATGTTTATTGACTAAGCCTGCAACAGTCTGCAGACTAATTGCATAGTATTTACCTATAAACATATACATTTTCATAGTTTTCTTGATTTTTGCTTAACTCTGTGATTGATTTGTCTGTACAGTTTATTTAAGTATTCAGAGATATAGTTCAGCCTCATCTGCATTTCTTACATGTTTTATCTCTGGTCTTAATTATCATTTTTTTTCTAGAAATATATCCTCCTGCACTTGTACACATAGAATCTGATGTTAAACACTTTTTTTGCATTCAAACACTTTTCCTTTCAAAATTTGTCACATATCTTCTATCACCTTTCCACAGAAAGCATCACTCCAATTACTTTTTCATAGTGACAGTTTCACCTTCATATAGTCTACTAATAATCTTCTGTGTACTGGCTGAAATTTCAGTTTAGCAGGATTACCTAGAAGTATTTTAACTTTTATAACTCCATGATCACTACACATCAAAGACTTTACATCAAGAATCATCTACTTATATAAGCAAATAGTATCTGGTATATTCAGTTCCCTGGTAGGTTTGTTTACAGTTTGCAATTTGTTGGTCATGTACATATTTTGCAAATAATTTGCTTGCCAATCTTGTAGAATAAATACTATTCAAGTGTATCTGTGGTAAATTCATGTCCTCAGCCATTATAATTGCCTTTCATTTGTTTTATGCAAGAAATTTATTAATTTGTCTAAGTCATCAACACTTGACTTTGGAGGTCTAAATGCTCCAGTAGTTGTAATCTGTCCCAGGGTTGTCTTTATTGCCAGGGTTACACACTCTGCAGTACTGGTATTTCATCAATGATATAGGGGTCACAGGTTTCATAACAATCTTTAATCCCAATCATAACAATTGCACCTGAACTTTTGTTAGAATATCTGTTACAATAAAACACATTTATACACTGGCAGAACTAGTTTCTAGTCTTTGTTGTTTCAGAAACAATAACAGCATCAATATCATGTGAATACAGTAAATTTACAACAAAAAGTTATTACTAATTGCATTAACAACAAAAATAGATAAATCAAATTTTGTTACCTGCGAGCTCTTAAATTTCTGACCTGAAAACATTCTTGTCTTGTGCAAGCCCAAAATGTAATATATCTGTTGCAGAAATTATTTTCACTTGCTTTAATAAGTAGATGCAATCCTGTCTAAATATGTATGTCCAAATTAGACTTGGATGCTGTAAACATTCTCACTTTCTTATGTGGGTATCTTCAAAAAATACTTTTTATCCATGCTGACCTGTCTTCCCCTTTCTTTATGTGATTTGTGGAAAATATGTCCTAAAAGTTCTACAAGCTATGTTATCTAAGAAAGCTGTAAGTTCCTTACTAACTATCAATGAGTCCTTGACTCAACATGAATAAAATGAAAGTCGTATTTCCTTAAATCTAGGAGTCCTAAAGTCCTACTCACATCCTGTATTTTTGCTTCTGGCAAGCATAATATAGGAACATAGGGACAATAATAGACAAGCTTCCACTAGGACCATAAGATGCCTAGTAATATAAAAATTTAAATAGGCATACATAAAAGTTCATACCTCTTTTTCCAAGCACTTAATAGTGCATATCTTCAAAATCAAGTTGGGGCATATAAGACAATCATGGTGTAAATGTGTCTCTACCAATCCAATCACCAAACTAACATTAAAAGTAATCACAAAATTCACAGAAATAAGAACTAGTAAGCTAAGTCAAATTGTATAAAGAAATCACACTAACAATACACAAACCAATATTAAATGATTTTTATAAACTTAGCTCATTTTGTACAAAACAAGGTCTTCTTCATAAAGGAACTATTCTGGCATACTCCACCAGTAGCACATATCTCACTAAGAAGCTGTAAGTGTTTTTGCATCTTCTAGTTTCCCCTGAAAAAAGGCCACTGTCAGGCTTCTGCAAAAGAATGTCTCAGGATCCTAGGGTTCATGATTTCTGTGGTTCTCATGATACCTCTTGCCAGAGTGTACATGATAAAAAAACAATGGTTTCTAAAAAAACAAGTGAACACAACATTTGCAGTCTCTGGAGTATTAAATTGCAGTTTGGGGCTTTATAAAAAAGGAACTGCATTGGTGAAGCCAACATATTCGGGTCTATATTAGTTGATTGAGTGTTTAGTTAATCAAATAACTAAACATTGATCACTAATAATCAAACACACAAAACCGCGAATGGCAGTATCCACTCAGGGAAACAAGTCATTTGGCCATTGAGCAGAGTTTGCCCTTTCTTCAATGTAGAGCGATCTCGGAATTGGTATATTTAGTTAGGGAGGGTATGGGGGATACAGCCCCTCACATTGGGGAATGTGGGGGGTGAAAACCCCCACTTCATTTGTGGGGGGGGGGGTCCATTGGGCAATGGCATTGTTTCCCTGAGTGGAAACTGCCGTTTGATGTTTTGTGTGTGTGATTATTAGTGATCGATGTTTAGTTATTTGCTTAACTAAATGTTCGATCATCTGATATAGACGCACATATTCAGCTACACCAAGGTCTCCCCTTCTCTCCTCAAACCCCAACTCAATATGTCACACCAGCCAAATCAAATTTTGCTTGGGGAACAGTTTCCAGAGGGGTAAAGGTGTAAAGTCTATGGAATCCTTCATAGATATGAAACTACATAGGTAGGTAGGTACTAGGCTATCTGCCCGAGGGCATTTATAAGCCTAGTCAGAGCATGTAGGCTTTAGCTACCCCATTGATTAATTAACTGATCCTCTGTCAAGCAGAGCCAATGAACTGATCCCAGGGGTGTATTTTCTGTCACCCACCCACTTGTCAAGGTTTCTCTTGAAGAGTGTTAGTGAGGGGCTCTGCCTAATGTAGTTTGGAAATTTGTTCCAAAGCATGGGGAGTCTTTGTGACAGGAATCTATCCCTCCAGCATGTTCTATTTATAGTTGTGGTGAGGTTTAGCTCACTAGAGAGCATGGCTCACAGTGACTTGAATTTCTTTAGGTGGAGCATGTCCATCAATTCTGAGTTGGACATGGCTTTGCAAGTCAGGCAGAGATCACCTCTGAATAAGCGATATGCCACTGAGTACAGCCGAAGTTTTTTCAGTCGTGCTGCATAGGACATATGTTTGAGGCCAGTAATCTTCTTGGTGAGGTACTTTTGTGGTCTCTCCAGCTGTTGGAAGTGTCTTGTGAGGTACATCCCAAATGGGGCATTCTACTCTATGATAGGTCTGACAAGTGACGAGTAGAGGGGCACTATAACCTCTTTATTTCTAGATGCAAACCCTTTAGTAATTAGATGGGCCACATAGAAAGATTTTCTAACTACTTTGGCAATATGATTGTCAAAGGAGAGATTACTATCTACCTGGGTTGTCAGATCTCTTATTACCTCTTCTGTATTAAGGGGGCTGCCACCTTTGTGGTAATTTGTGGGTGTTTTGTTTTTCCCAAACAGGATGACTATGCATTTTTTGGCATTTAGCTTGAGGCCATGACTTTGACACCAGGTGTCCATCTCAGTAAGGCCCTTTTGCAGATGACCATGTCAGTCAGAGATTCAGTTATGGCTCCCAGTTTGCAGTCATCGGCGAACTTGGTTAGCCATAGTCCTCCTGTGTTTGCCTGTACTTCTGAGAAGTATAGGCCGAATAGTAGGGGTCCCAGGACCAAACCTTGCGGGACACCACTTGTGACTGGTTTAGAGTCAGACCTGGAGCCCACTATTCTTACTGTGTGAGTTCTGTCTGTAAGCCAGTTAGCAACCCATCTCGTGACATAGGGGTTTATGTTCAGGCTGGTGAGTTTTTCTGTAATACCCAAGTGGGGAATGTTATCGAAAGCCTTGGCAAGGTCAAGGTAGGCTGTGTGAACAACCTTTCCCTCGTCTATAGCTTTGGTGACTGTCTCAAAGAAATCAACCAGGTTTAGTAGGCATGATCTGCCCTTAACAAAGCCAAACTGGGTCCGGTCAAGGTTTGGAGGTCCCCAGTGTCTTTGTTAATGAGTTCTCTGATGATGCACTCCATAGCTTTGCAGACCAGGCTAGTCAGGCTTATGGGGCGATAGTTACCAGGGGTCAGTTGTGTTGTGTGGCCCCTTCTTTGTGGAGCGGAATAACCGTTGCTGCGCGCCATTCTATGGGCAAGTTGCCTGTGGAGAGGCTGAAGTTGAACAGTGTGTTTAGGTGGTGGGTTAGTTCATTCTGTAGTTTGTGCAAGACGCAGCCTGGGACACCATCTGGCCCCATTGATGCTGTGTTTTTGGCTTTTGAAAGGGCTATTTTCACTTGTGCGTCTGTAATTTTCGGGACACTACACTTTTCCGGTATTGTTGTGGGCTCTTTTGGGGGCGGGGTGTGAAGTTTGCACTGAATCTATCTGCCAGGATGTTGGCAATATCAGCAGGTTCAGTATATTTTGTGCTATTTTGCTCTAGTTCAGTGCATATCTGTGAGTTGCCACTTAGATTATTAACATAGCTAAAGAAGGCTTTGTGGTTATCTTTTGAATCCTTGGCTATTTTTCTTTCAAAGTTAGCCTTGGACAATTTTATGAGGGACCTTAGTTACTTACTGTTACTGATCAGGGATGTCTTTCCTTCTTGGGATTTGCTTTTTTTCGGAACTAGTTTCCTCCTTCTGTTGTATAGCCTGTTTATGGCAGGGGTCCACCAGACTGGTTTCCTTCTCTTAGAGGAGTGAGTCTTGTTTTTGCTAGGGATGGCATGATCCATGCATCCTTGTAAGTTCTCATAGAGTGCATTTGTAAAGGTTTCTGCATCTTGGGCAGCACTGTCTTTTAGCGTGGGGGCTGTGAAACTTACCGCCTCTGTCTTAAGTAAGGTGAAGTTTGCTTTAGAAAAGTTTTTTACTGTGGTTTCCCTAGTTGGGGGTGGTGGTGGGGTGTGGACATCCAGAGTGATTAGTTTATGGTCTGATCTAACTAGTGACGGGTTGACCTCTGGTGTGGAACACTTGTCGCCCATGTTTGTGATGACCAGGTCCAATATGTTTTCGCCTCTGGTAGGGGAGTTTACCAGCTGATCCAGGGCATTTCAGTTGATGAATTCCAGGAAGCGCTGGGCCTGGGAGTTTGTACTTGAGTAGTTTTCCCAGTTAATGGTAGGGTACTTGAAATCGCCCAATATCAGGGTGTTCGGTAGGACCGCCATGTTTTCCAGTGTCTCCAGAAAGATGGAGTGGTGGTCCTGGGTCATGGAGGCTGATCTGTAGTAGGCCACAATTTGCATTGCAGATTTGCCCGATGTTAGTTGCACATGGATGATCTCAGAGGTATCATGCTGTGCCACTAACTTGGAGGTGTAGGTATCCTTGATGAATATGGATACACCCCCTTCTTTTGTGTTTCAGTCTGTGTTCTGTGGCCGAAACATATACTGAAAAGTGACATTGTCTGTGATCAATGCCTTCAAGTCTCTCCATCACCTTTGGTTCCCAGGACCTCTTTAAGTGATTACAGACAACACCACAGTTATGGGGCATAT